>NC_079225.1:11783867-11928867 GCF_029633865.1 Lampris incognitus | reverse complement strand
CAGAGAGAGACAGACCGACAGACAGAGAGAGAGACAGACAGAGAGACAGACAGACAGAGAGAGAGACAGACCGACAGACAGAGACAGACAGAGACAGACCGACAGACAGAGAGAGATACAGAGAGACAGACAGACAGAGAGAGAGACAGAGAGAGACAGACAGACAGAGAGAGAGACAGAGAGAGACAGACCGACAGACAGAGACAGACAGAGACAGACCGACAGACAGAGAGACAGACAGACAGAGAGAGAGACAGAGAGAGACAGACAGACAGACAGAGAGAGACAGACAGAGAGACAGATGAACAGATTTGTCATGCCAATAAAGCGAATTGAATTGACAGAGAGAAAGAGATAGAGAGACAGACAGAGAGAGACAGAGACAGAGAGAGTGTGGAGGGGAGTAAATACTAATTGTGAACGAGGCTTGGACAGGACAAGGGAACGAGGAGACAGCAGAAATGAAATGGCTGTTGGCGGCTGTAAGGGGTCAACAGAAAAGGGAAAAAAAAGAGGAGTTTGCATGGAGGTGTGTGCAAAACATATGTGCATGTTAAGAAGGAGGTGAAGAGGTGGAGGCGGAGAGACGTGTAAAGAGAGAGAGAGAGAGAGAGAGAGAGCGAGAGAAGTGCTGCAGTGATGGACTGGTATGTTTGCAAGCCGCTGTGTGGAAGGCCTCGGTCCTCAGCAGCCAGCTGAAACACAGGCTCTATTGTGCTGCCGCCGGTGGCCTCGCTGAGCCCGGCTCCGCGTCTATTCACTCGGCCTCCTCGTGTAAAAGACTAAAGGAGCTCGGTCACAGATACGCTCTCAGATAGCATAGCTGTGGGCTGACACGGTGGTTAGAGAGCCCAGCGGCATCTCACACTGCACTCCCCCCCCCCCACCAGCACGCACGGGCGATGACATTTAGACGACTTAACAGCTACGCCGACTCCGGCTTTAAAAGTCACAATGTCACACACATATTTACAGACACACTTTGGGGACCCCCGGTCACCCCTGGAGACATGTGTGCCATGTTAGTACACTAGCCCTTGAGTCACTGACATCTCATCTGTCCCATTTCCCGGTTTGTGAGGGAGGGAAACACCGTATTTGTTGTCGATATTGCCTTAGAGCAAAAAAAACAAGGTGCTATTGTTCAACAGGAGACAGAAATGTCCAAGAAAGCACAGAGGACATCTGCAGCAGAGACTAGTATCACTCTTTGTGTTCACGTCTCACAAGAAAGGGCACGCCCTTCATCGCCCATTCAACAAGTGCACGGGGAGAACATGCCAACTCCAGGTCTTCCTCTGTATGGAGTTTGCATGTCTCCCCGTGTCTGTGGTGGAGTTTCTCCAGGGGCTCCGGTTTCCCCCACCATCAAAAAAGACATGCATGGGTGTCCGGGTAGTGTAGCGGTCTATTCCGTTGCCTACACAACACGGGGACCGCCGGATCGAATCCCCGTGTTGCCTCCGGCTTGGTCGGGCGTCCCTACAGACACAACTGGCCGTGTCTGTGGGTGGGAAGCCGGATGTGGGTATGTGTCCTGGCCGCTGCACTAGCGCCTCCTCTGGTCGGTCGGGGCACCTGTTCAGGGGGTGGGGACTGGGGGGGAATAGCGTGATCCTCCCACGCGCTATGTCCCCCTGGTGAAACTCCTCACCGTCAGGTGAAAAGAAGTGGCTGGCGACGCCACATGTATCAGAGGAGACGTGGTAGTCTGCAGCCCTCCCCCGGATCAGCAGAGGGGGTGGAGCAGTGACCAGGACGGCTCAGAAGAGTGGGGTAGTGTGCCTGGTACAATTGGGAAGAAAAGGGGTCCCCCCCCCCCCAAAAAAAAAAGAATTCAATTCCCTGCATTCTTACAAATCAGGTAGGGTTTTTGTAGACAGGAATCGAGGAATCAGGTCCATCTGGCTGCTAAACAGGCTGAACAATAGAACTGGGTAAAACGTGACAATTGTATAACCCTTCAACCCCTCGAACATCATTTCAAAGCATTACACCGGAGCTCTAAAAGCACTTGTACCGGCCTGAAAGACCCGTGAGTCAACCGCAGACCTGTGACTCACACAGGACGGTGAGAGGGGAGGGAAGAGGTGGAGGCAGGGAGTAAGGAGAACAAGGCAGGGACAGCAAACAGGGGAAGGGTGAGGGAAAATCAAAGGGGGGGGGGGTGATGGAGGAGTGCCCTGCAGGAGGGGGGTCACCGAGCTGCACAGCGGCCGCGTGACCCCGGTGGCGGGAGGCTTGGCAGTAGAAAGAAAGGAAAACATTCCGGCGGTTTCCAGTTGATTTGTGGTCTTATAAATATCTATACTGTGTAGGCAGTCCTGCCCCCCCCAGCATCTATACGACCTGCGGCCCACTGGGCCAAGGCTACGATAGGAGAACATGCCAGCACTGATGTAGTAGGTGGGTAGGAGGTGTGTGTGCGTGTGCGTGTGTGTGTGTGTCTAGAGGGTTAAAGTCAAATTTTGACACCCAGGAGTGCTGAAAGGAAATGCATCATGACGGGTTCAGCTTGCACATTCTCATTTGAAGCAGTGCTCAAGAGAGGGACCGCTTGAGGCTGGTTGAATAGTGCTGGAGTTCGAGTTATGGGGGAGGGGGGGAGGGGGGGTAAGGAATTGGGAAATGGATGTAGGGGACCATTTTTAGAGTCACCCGCACAACGGAAAATGCAGTAAAACAACTTAGAAACTGTGGTCAACGGATTAAGAAACATAAATACAGTAATATAAAATGGTGTGTTCTGTGTATACGTATAACCACCTACACCGGGGATGGGCAACGTGGTCCAGAAAGGTCCGGTGTGGGTGCAGGACTTTGTTCCAACCAAGGAGTTACACACCTGAGTCTATAAATCAAGGTCCTTAGCAAAGACTGTTGGTTGACTAATAGAATCAGGTGTGTAACTGCTTGGTTGGAACAAAGACCTGCACCCACAGGGGACCTTTCTGGACCATGTTGCCCATCAGGCACTCAGTCCGCAGAAGCTGAAAAACCCAATAAGTCATCGACCACCTTAAAATATCTGATGAACCCTTTCCGTAAGCGAAGCAGAAAAGCTCCTTCGCCCAGGCAAACACAACCCTGCTGAAGGCCTTCGGGCATCGGTTTGGGCAGTGCCCATAAAAAAACCATTCTATGGTGCAGGCTTCCCAAACAGCTGGCATTAACAGTCAATTATGCTCAATTAAGTACATTATCGGTGCACAGGGCTGGCCCGGTGAGCAAGCATTAACTACAGCAGCAGCAGCCAACAAAAACCACAGGAGACCTTGGCTAACTACACACAGGCCTTATTCAGACACACACACTGAAACACACACACACACACGTTCATAATAATCATTTCTATGGCTTCAACTGAACACTAACGTAGAGCGATTCCTGCAGATAGTGAAGCTTGCGATTCAGTAAAAGAATGTAAATCTGGCCGATTCAAGCCGCCGTAGCCTGGCGAACATGAAAATGAGGCTCGCGTCCTCGTAAAACTCTAGAATCAATACCTGACTTGCACAAACAGTGCAAGGGTTTGAAGTAGCAGACATCTGAATCCTATCATCTCGAGGAGCTACACACAATCGGACAAAAAGTGGACAACAAACTAGAACAGGATACATAATAGGATTTCTTAGAGGGGAAGGACGAAGGGCGTGGAAAAGGCAATGCAAAGCAAAGCGCCCACCTTAGTCACCGACTTCTGAACGGTGCCTTATGCAAGTGTTCCCTTATTCCATCGACGGCTAAAGACCGCGGCGCTCAACGCTGTTTAAGAGACCGGACCCCGTGTAGATACAGGCACGGAGCCCGCATAACCAAACCCATGGGGTGAAACTGATGTTTCTTTAGGGAGAGTGGGGATGGGGGTTGAGGAAGTGAGAAACAGCAGAGGTGTTTGGCCACCATGCTTGTGAAGGGAGCAGCGAAGAGAGGACAGTGTGCCAAGGCTCTCAGAACTCAGCTCTAATGGCCAAGCACCTGGAAGAGCTCTTCATCGGTCCGTCTGTCTGCGTGAAGGCTCTATTTGTGCAAGCACGGCCGCTGCGTTGTAATAATGATCCATTTGGCAGGACACTGCATTTTTGTGTGCTTGTGCATGTGCTTTTGTTCAGCGGTGAAGAAGCCCCACGGGGCACAATTAAGACCCCATCCACAATGTGCTCCAACAGCAAGTAAACCCCCCCGGCAGTGAGAGTGAAACAGAGTTAGAGCGACCGGGAAATAAAACACCGTAGATTTAAGAACATAGAGGTCTCTAGGAGCATAGATAGTGAATGACAAGTCCTCTGCAGCTCAACAGTTTTTAGAAGAAAACATAACAGCGTTAACCTCATTTTAACAATAGCAGTACATTATATTCAACCTCACGTCTCTGACAATATGGCGATAAGAAGTTGGCAGTTCTGAGAGGGCCGTGAATACAGGCTGCGTCATGGATTAAGAATGAACATGCATGAATACAGGGGTTCTAAAGGCAAATAGGCAGCTGTTTAAATCAACACAGATGGAGACTATTGCTTCAGGATGTGATTAAAGGTGTCTTAATAGGGCAAGCTATGCGAGTGCCAGGGCGCTCCCATTGCTTGCATGAAGTAAACCAAATAAATTTGCATACAAATAAACACTAGCACATAAAATGTGAATTATTGACTCAGAAGAGCTCAATGGAAATTAATCAGTTTACGGAAATTAATTTAATGCGGATTGGCCTTTGAAGTGGTATGAAAATTGAAAGTAATTTAGCCACTTTGCACAAGTGAGCTATCAAGATGTGCCATTTATGGGCTCCACAGACCCGGTGCCACCAGCATGCCTAACAGAAGTTTAAATGTGACGACTTTAACAGAGCGGCGCGGTGGTGCAGTGGTTAGCGCGGTCGCCTCACGGCAAGAAGGTCCTGGGTTCATGCCCCGGGGTAGCCCAACCTTGGGGGTCTCCCTCTGTGTGGAGTTTGCATGTTCTCCCCGTGTCTGCGTGGGTTTCCTCTGGGTGCTCCAGTTTCCTCCCACAGTCCAAAGACATGTAGGTCAGGTGAATCAGCCGTACTAAATTGTCCCTAGGTGTGAATGTGTGTGTGTCGGCCCTGTGATGGACTGGTGGCCTGTCCAGGGTGTCTCCCCGCCTGCTGGGATAGGCTTCAGCATCCCTGTGGCCCTGAGTAAGATAAGAAGTTTGGATAATGGATGGATGGATGGCCTTTAACAGATCTCCACTGCTTTCATCATTTCTCCACAGATAGAGAAATGTTTCTGTCAATTTATCAGGCAGGATGTGTGCATCCTGTGCTTGTATTGTCGACTCTCTTATGACTCACTTGGATATGACACATGTACATCTAACGTGTTCATCCCTTGCATCAGCATGGCGACTCACTCGTATATGACGCACGTACATCTAGCGTGTTCATCCCTTGCATGAGCGTGGCGACTCACTCGTAAATGACGCATGTACATCTAGCGTGTTCATCCCTTGCATTAGCGTGGCTTACCTGTAGCAGGTGTTGTCGGAGCAGGGGTTGTGTGCGCGTACCACCACAAAGACATGTTGGAAGTGGGAGCGGATGTTCTTGGGCGTGAAGGCCAGCGCCCCGGGTTCCTGGAACACGATGGTGACGATATCGTTCCCTATGTGACGCTTCCTCAGCAGCTAGGTCAGCACGGAGATAGGAAACTAGAGTTAGGACAACAGTAGGCTATGACACTGAGCAACAATTACACTGGATGCTTTGAAATCGGAAGACATTGTTTGATGCTTTATGCTACACGACCATGGAAAACCAGTTGATGACGTGTGAATTGTGAACTGAAGTACAGGTACAATCAAATTCCACATCATAATGTAGCACTTCTTTTGAGGCATGATGCTTACAATTAGGAAACAGCAAATAGAATTTAAATTGTCCTTAGTGCTTTAGCTTGATCATGAAACTGTGAAAGTATGACTAGCCACACCATATGTGCCATACCCTGTGTAGTTTCTCAGTGACCATTCCATTGCATATAAGAAAAGAGCAGCCAAGAATACTACTAAGAATGAGTCAGTGCCGAAGTCATGTTTCAATAATCTTGGACCTGGTTCAATACATTAACATCCAAAGAAAAATATTCTAAAGCAGGAAGCCAGAGAATCCAAGCCAATGTGCGATGTAAGCAAGCAGCATCTACTGCGGGAGAATTTGCTTACACACACAAGGCTGCTTTTTTTTATGCAGACGAATAAAATGACCCATCCACATATGCTCAGCTATGTACACCTAAGAGTTACTTTATGACAGAAATGAGTATTGCATGCAGCAACTGAGAGCATATATCTTCTACACGTGTGCAAAACCAACCTCCACTGTCCCACGATTGACAAAAAAAAAATAATCATGAATTCAATTTTTTATGACATTATTTTTCCCCAAATACTGTTACGTACCTGCTGTTTATTGTTGGGTGTGTAGGGGAGCATAGTGGATATATGGAACATGATCTCATAATCCTTGTGTGTGGTGTACAGGGAGTGGGTGCCCGTTGAGTCAGCTGGAGGGGAGATCATTATATAGCATTTGATTTTGTCAAACTTTTGTGTGAGAAGTGACATCAATGACCATGTTGCCCTGCACACACAGTGATTTTAAAAAAAGTATACAACAGCAAAATACAAAGGAGATAAAATAAATGTAGGGACAAAACAATTGCTACATCTCATTTTCCAACACTTTTGTCGATCACCCCTTCTCTCATCAAGTACCTGTTCAAGTCACCAAATGTCTTTCTTCATCTGTCCCATTTTTTTGGGTTGGTTGTAGGACTGCACAATATTGGAAAAAACTCACATTGCGATATTTTTTTTTCTGTGACAAATATTGAGATATGAAAAAATACAGGAATTTAAACCAGATGACTTGAATAGCTATATTTGGAAAGAATTAATCTTTCTAGAATGATTAGGCTGATTTTGTAGGGGAGTTGTTGGGAAATTGTGAAAAGTGGTGCCTTTTTTTGACATTCGTACAGGAAGAGGAGGAGATGGAGCCAGACGGATGACGTGGAGCGACGGCCGAGAAGAGTGATGCATGGATTGGCTCTGTCATCCGAATCCGTATGAGTTTCTAGACTTTTTCTGCAATAAGGTTGATGAGATCTTAAACAAAATTGGTTCTTCCAACTCCAGCTACTCCTGCAGATCCTGTCGTACCAAATTCACATCTATACAATGAGTCACTGATAGTACCTGTTATTACAGCTTTTGAGACTATCTCTCTTGATACTTTGACTAAGCTCGTGTCAGCTTCTAAACAAACTACTTGCTCCTTTACCAACAAACTTTTTAAAGACCTCTGACCTTTCCTGGGATCTACAATTCTGGACTTTGTTAAGTTATCACTTACTACTGGCACTGATCCCAGCAGTTTTAGGAGAGCTGTGGTCAAACCTCTACCTGAGAAACTGCACCTCGATCCAGGGTCTCCTTATGACCAGACCACTCTTTAATCTTCCATTCTTTTCTAAAGCACTATAGAGAGAGTTGTGTATCAACAACTTTCAACCCATATAAAAGAAAACTATCTATATGAACCTTTTAAATTGGCTTTCAAGGACTGTCACGCCACTGAAACTGCTCTGACCAGAGTGGTGAACGATCTTCTACTTGCTATGGACTCTGATTCTACCTCTATGCTTCTACTACTGGACCTCAGTGCACTGAAATCACTGATCACTTTATACTATTAAACAGAATAAATTGTAATTTTGGTGTTTCTGGCTTAGCTCTCTCTTGGCTTAAGTCCTATATATCTGGAAGAACACAGTGGGTCCACTATAATAATATTACATCAAAATTCTCTGACATTGACATTAAATATGGCATACCTCAGGGCTCGGTTCTTGGCCCTCTACTTTTCTCTCTTTATATTTCACCTCTTGGCCAAATTACACACAGTCATGGAATACATTTCGATTGCTATGCGGATGATAGCCTATAAAGACTGATGATTGTACTCAAATGATTAATTTAGACGCCTGCTTGGCTGCTCTGAAAAATTGGATGTCAATAAAATTCCTGCTTTTACATTCGGATAAAACTGAGATATTGGTCGTTGGCCCTGCTAGACAGACACACACCAATTTGCTCAAGTAACAATAAAAACCAACAGTGATGTGATTTCACAAAATGTGGCAGTGAAAATCTTGGTGTTATGTTTGATCCCAGCTTTTCTTTTGATAACTCATGTAGCATAGCTCAAAAGTCTGTCTTTCCTGTGCATGGCTGATGTAGAAACTCTAATACATACATTTGCTTCATCCACACTTGATTAGTAATGTTCTGTTTTCAGGTCTGCAACCTGCTAGTACTAAAAGTCTTCGGATGGTTCAAAATGCTGCAGCTAGAATCCTAACTAAAACTACAAAATCTGACCATATTACACCAATTCTTGCCCCCCTTCATTGGCTTCCTATCCATGTTAGATCAGAGCACTTAGATAAAGATGCTTCTGCTGACTTATAAAATCCTAAATGGGCTTGCCTCATCATACCTGTCTGAACTTAAACTGTACATTCCATCTTGAGATCTCCACTCTCAAAATACAGGGCTCCTGTGTGTACCAAAAGTTAAAAAGAAGTCAGCTGGTGGTTGGGCTTTTTCCTATTGGGCCATGTTCTTGTGGAATAACCTGTCTGCTGCCGCCAGACAATCAGAGTCGGTTGAGTCCTTTAAATCCAAACTGAAAACTCATCTTTTTGCCCTAACCTAAATTAGTTGCCTTTAAATTGAGTACTTCATGACCTGTACTGCATAGCGGTTTCTTTCTCAATTAATTTACCAAGCACTTGTTCTGCCGACGAGATTATGCAGATTATTGACTACTGCAAACTGTTCTCTTCTCTCACGGCTTTTCTCTCTCTCTGAATGATGTCTCCTCCTTTCTCTTCTCCTGTGTATATGGATGGTGTGATGTCAGTCTCCCCCATGTGCACATGTAGTCTGTCCTCCTCCCAGGTCTCCATGGTGATGGTCGCTCCCACCTGAATACTGGCATCCTCCTCATCACATTTTTATACATCTTATAAATCTATATATGTCTGTGAATGTTCTCATTCATCCAGGTCATGGTTATCCAAAGGAGTTGAATCAAGTGCAACTGGACTTGGTATATATCCGTGAAGACGTTTCGCCTCTCATCCAAGAGGCTTCCTCAGTTTGTGCCTTTCTGACTAGACCAAGCTAGTCTGCTTGGTCAAACTAGCTTGTGTGTGTGTACTTGTGTGTGTGACTGATGTATTTTCTTGTCTCTTCTTCCACGTATGTGAATGGTGTGATGTGAGTCTCCCCTGTCTGCATGTGTAGTCTGTCCTCCTTCCAGGTCTACATGGTGATGGTGGTTGCGTGGATCAGGCAGTTCAGGTGACATCTATGCAGTGCTTGGTGTCCTCCTCAATATATTCTTCACATAGCTCTAATTTCATTATAATTCTGTTATCCTCTTTCAATGTTGTATTCTGCAAATTGTGTTTTATTCTGTACACACAATATCCATTGCATGTCTGTCAGTGTTGGGAGAGAGATCCCTCCTCTGTTGTACTCCCTGAGGCTTCTTTCTACTTTTTCTCCCTGTTGAAAGGTTTTTTTGAAGGGAGTTGTTCCTTACCCGATGCAAGGGTCTGAGGACGGGATGTTGTGTTGCTGTAAAGCCCACTGAGGCAAATTTGTAATTTGTAATATTGGGCTATACAAATAAAACTGACTTGTACGCATAATGGCATTTTTAGGAAGCAATCCCCCGCTCTTCGTCCCGCACCCTACCTGCCTGTCATGTGAAAGACAAACACACTGTCCGGAGTTACGGAAGCAATATGTCGCGTGGGAACAGGTGTTGCTTCCCAAGTAAGAAGCCCATAAATTAACCACTCGCCACCCACAAGAACCAATTATTTTCTCTGATTTAGAGAACTCCTACCTGATCACACATTACCATTATTCTTCAGTGGGATATAGTATGTAAGCATGATGATAAGGTAACATATTATGCCATGTTTGAGGTAGCAGATTTGTGGCTATCATATAAATACAGCGCATCGCAGCTGTTGCGTAAGTAGTTCACTAAATCACTCCCACGTGGAACTTTTTTGTGCTTCTTCTTCTTAATTTTTTTTTTTAATTCTCCTTTTTTAAATTTCTCTCACATCTCTTTTGCCTCCATTGCTGCTTGAGACAAATGGACGCCGCAACTGGCGCAACAGGAGTCTGGTCTGCTAACTTGTGTTTGACGAAAAATGAAGCTTAAAATATATGTTCAAAAATTTTTTTTAAATTTATTTCTGATTTTTCCCTTTTTTCTCCCAATTTAGTGGCCAATCGATCCCTATTTTAATTCAAACACCCACCCTCGTACTGCATGCGTTCGCCAACTGCACCTCTCCGCCCGGCAGTCTCGAAGGAGACGCCTCCCCACTTTCGTGACAAGGCGACTCCAGGCCGAACCACTGGTTTTTCCGACACACACAGAGACGCATTCACGTGACGAACACAAGCCGACTCCGCCCCCCTCCCGAAGACAGCGTTGCCAATGATTGCTGCTTCATCGAGTCCGGCCATAGTTGGATCTGACGAGACCGGGGGCGCGAACCCCCAGTCCCCAGTGGGCAACTTCATCGACACAAAGCCGATGCTTAGACCGCTACACCACCGCGGACCTAATATATGTTCAAATTTTAGAGAACGTAATTAATATTTTCCTGATTAAATATGTATGACTTCATCCACCCGCAACCCATCCACAATCAATCAGAATGTTAATTTGTATGACTAGGCCTGCCTGATCCGCGGATTAACCGCAGCGCTGCGGATATAACTGCAATGCATGCACTACGAGCCAAGAAGCAAATGAACCCACTGATATGTCACGGAGTGAGAAATGACAACGTTCCCAGCATTAAATTGCAGTAAACTATGTTATATCCGATATACTTCTCTGGTAGATTAGTCAAGACAGTTTTATTTGAAAAGCCCAACGTCACAAATTACAAATTTGCCTCAAGGGGCTTTACAGCAACACAACAGCCTGTTCTTAGACCCTCGCATCGAATAAGGAACAACTCCCCCCCAAAAAGAAAAGAAGGGTACTGTGCAAGTTTTCCTTCTGTATCAAGCAGCAAAATTTTGCAGCACGAAGTGTTTTGAGTTAATTTGCCTCTCTTCACATTGCACGTCCTGCGATGTGACTACTGCGCATGCGCACATCACGATGCTGCTGCTGCTGAGACGATATATTGCGCAGCCCTAGTTGGTTGCTTTTTCCCTTTCTTCTTCTGTTGCCAAGATGTGTTCACATGATCTCATTGTTCCATGATCTCTTAACAGACCGTGTCCTTAAGACAACCACAGCATCCACCACATGCTTACAACCACTTCCAGCACGTCCATGTGCTCTAATAATTGGCCCAAACAGTTGTAGAAGTTGCAGTTGAAACGGTGTCATAACTCAGACTAGCTCATTAATAACAGCCTTTTGAAAAGTAATGTCTTCATATGGCCTGGATTTATTACCCGACAGCAGGAGGGACTAAAGCTACAATGGACATCAGAGTGAGCTGAGGAAGAAAGGGGAAGTTGGGTAAGAAAGAGCGATAAATAGAAGGGAGGTGGTGCGCCAATTCTTATGAATATTCTCTATTACTCTGATACCAAATGAAAAATGGGGGGTATATGCTGCCAAATGTATTTCTGTAATACATAAATGTGACACATCGAGACCTGAAACGAGAGAAATTGTTTCGTTATGTTGCATCGGCCACAGCAAAGTGTGACGTGAATTTTACATTTTAATTTAGTTTGTCAGGAAGAGGAGAGAGGATGTTAAAACGGCAGGCCGAGTAGCAACAAGAGAAAACTATGAAGGGAGGTGGGGCTAGAGACGATAACCCTTGACCGAGGAGGTTGAGAAAACCTGGTCAGTCCTTATTAAGTGTAGTTATCACACAAGTATTTATTCAGTCGGAATTTACACCGCACTAACTCGGAACATGTGGTACTACTACTTGCTAATACTAAGAACTTGGTTGTTACTAAATTCTTACACATACTGGCTAGCAGATGTAGCCGTTGGGGTTAGTTAATGGAAAAAACTAACATTTTATCACAACACCAGCAATAACACGAATAAACCCTACTTAAACTACAACGAACATAACAATTGCTGGCTGTAAATACCAGTTAAAAACTGGGAGAATATTTGTCGTCAGCGTGATTTATGGGAAAGGTTACATCCCTTTTACTAATACGATAATGTGGACGTCTTCATCACACATCGGCTGGTGAGGCAGGTGTGCAGTTTCACAGTTACATGTGTGATCGTTCTGTTTCTTTTTTGGACCCCCCCGCCTTTTCTCCCCAATTGTCCCCGGCCAATTATCCCACTCATCCAAGCTGTCCCGGTTGTTGCTCCACCCCCTCTGCCGATCCGGGGAGGGCTGCAGACTACCACGTGCCTCCTCCCATACACGTGGAGTCGCCAGCCGCTTCTTTTCACCTGACACTGAGGAGTTTCACCAGGGGGGACGTAGCTCGTGGGAGGATCACGCTATTCCCCTCAGTTCCCCCTCCCCCCCTGAACAGGCGCCCCGACCGACCAGGACACATACCCACATCCAGCTTCCCACCCGCAGACACGGCCAATTGCATCTGTAGGGACGCCCGACCAAGCTGGAGGTAACACGGGGATTCGAACCGCCGATCCCCACGTTGGTAGGCAACGGAATAGACCGCCACGCTAACCGGACACCCCAGTGTGATCGTTTTTTGATTGGCTGGCTGCTACTAGTTACTGATTTTCACATTACTGAAGTTTTACTAGCTTCCAGAAATGAGTAAAGAGCTCGTTCTTAACTTACTAGCTAATACAAGAACTTAGCAAGACTTCACACACAAACTTAGCAACACATTTACAAATGAATGGTGCAACGCTGTCCAGAAGAGGGGCTTGGATAAAAAAAGAAAGGAAGTCTGGCAGTGTGTGTGTGTGTGTACATACTCTTGGTGTCCAGCTGGGCACGGTACTTGGCGAAGCCTTTGAGTCGCACCCTCTCGCCCAGCAACTGGAGGAACTCCTCCAAGGCGGGTCCCGCTGACTCATTGTTGTACATCTCCTCCTCGCTGCTCTGGCCCGTTGTGCAGTACATCACCCCCACCTTCAGCTGGAAGCTCAGCTATCAACACAAGAGGGGAGGGGTGGTTACAGAAAAGGAATTCGACCCGTTTTCTTTTTTCGGTGGGGGTTTGACGGCTGGACATTTAGCAATGACATCACATGAGCGCCAAAGAAGTTAATCACCCCGGTCGATCAAAAGCGATGCTGCTGCCACGTGTGATAGAAATTGTGTTGCTATTTTGTGTTGAGTAAAGGTTTTGATGATGAAATCACCAAGCGTGAGTGTGAAATCGTTTGAGTTGTCTGTTGTGCGTGCATGGTGTTCGGCTGAGCATGGGAGTGTGTAAGTAGAGGAGGTGCCCTACACCACCATACAAAGGAGTTTGCAGTGGAGTGCGTCTCACAATTGAGCATATAAACTATAAAGTGGCTCTTTCCTTCCCCCTTTTTCTCCTCAATTATATCCGGCCAATTACACCCCGCTCTTCCGAGCCGTCCCGGTCGCTGCTCCGCCCCCTCTGCCGATGCGGGGAGGGCTGCAGACTACCACATGCCTCCTCCCATACATGTGGAGTCGCCAGCCGCTTCTTTTCACCTGACAGTGAGGAGTTTTGCCAGGGGGACGTAGCACGTGGGAGGATCACGCTATTCCCCCCGGTTCTCCCCGCCCCAACCGACCAGAGGAGGCGCTAGTGCAGCGACCAGGACACAAACCCACATCCGGCTTCCCACCCACAGACACAGCCAATTGTGTCTGTAGGGATGCCCGACCAAGCCGGGGGGTAACACGGGGATTCGAACCAGCGATCCCCGTGTTCGTAGGCAACTGAATAGACCGCTATGCTACCCGGACGCCCCCTATGAAATGGCGTTTTGCTCACAAAACATTTATTTGACATTCATATATTCTTACTCGCTTCCTAAAAAAGGATCGTGGGGGAAAAAATGTTGACAGAACGACATCATCTGTCACAGTGGCGGTAAAACTCTCACAGATGTGACCGTTTACATATCAGATACAACTGATGAGCCCCAGAGAATCATTTTCTTTCGTTTTACAAACGATTATAAAACGACAACTGTAAACAAACACTTGGTCTTGTGCCCGCGCCGTGGGTGGTTTTCTCGTCTTGACTCACCCCTTGCTCATCCAGCTTCATCAGCTGCTCCGTGACCTTGGGTGTGTTGAGGGCCAGTCGTAGGCAGTGAACGTTGAGCTCGGGCACCAGGTACTCCAGCACCTCTTTGAGGGGCAGGCCTCGAGCCAGACCGTGCTTGGAGGTGGAGGGAACGCCATCCTCCAGGATGGACCCGCGCAGGGTTGTCAGCTGGAGAGCATAAAACCAGAGTGGACAAGAGAGTGAAATGGCAGGACTACAACTGGAATAGTCTGCAGTGGTAACGGCATCATGAGTTGCCCAGACTGTAGTGGCTAAAGACAGTGAACTAATCTTCCCTCATGAGCAGTACATCCAATAATAATCCTTTCCCCTAGTACAAGAGACAGTGCTCCTTCCAGCCTGCCCCCCCCCCTTTCTCCCCAATTGTATCCGGCCAATAACCCCACTCTTCTGAGCCGTCCCGGTCACTGCTCCACCCCCTCTGCCGATCCGGGGAGGGCTGCAGACTACCAGATGCCTCCTCCCATACATGTGGAGTCGCCAGCCGCTTCTTTTCACCTGACAGTGAGGAGTTTCACCATGGGAACGTAGCGTGTGGGAGGATCACGCTATTCCCCCCCAGTTCCCCCTCCCTCCTGAACAGGTGCCCCAACCGACCAGAGGAGGTGCTAGAGCAGACTACCACATGCCTCCTCCGATACATGTGGAGTCACCAGCCACTTCTTTTCACCTGACAGTGAGGAGTTTCACCAGGGGGATGTAGCGTGTTGGGAGGATCACGCTATTCCCCCCCAGTTCCCCCTCCCCCTTGAACAGGCACACTAACTGAGCAGAGGAGGCGCTAGAGCAGACTACCACATGCCTCCTCCGATACACATGGAGTCACCAGCCACTTCTTTTCACCTGACAGTGAGGAGTTTCACCATGGGAACGTAGCGTGTGGGAGGATCACGCTATTCCCCCCCCAGTTCCCCCTCCCCCTTGAACAGGCACACTAACTGAGCAGAGGAGGCGCTAGAGCAGACTACCACATGCCTCCTCCGATACACATGGAGTCACCAGCCACTTCTTTTCACCTGACAGTGAGGAGTTTCACCATGGGAACGTAGCGTGTGGGAGGATCACGCTATTCCCCCCCAGTTCCCCCTCCCCCTTGAACAGGCACACTAACTGAGCAGAGGAGGCGCTAGTGCAGCGACCAAAACACATACCCACATCCGGCTTCCCACCCGCAGACACGGCCAACTGTGTCTGTAGGGACGTCCAACCAAGTCGGGGGTAAAACGGGGATTCGAACCGGTGACCCCCCGTGTTGGCAGGCAACGGAATAGACCGCTACGCTACCCGGAGGCCCCCTCCAGCCTGATAAAATTGGGATTTCACTCTCGCCCATCGTCCAGACGAGGACTGCTAGGTTTTCTTGCAGAAACGCTCTGTCCAGAGAGCCACTGGTAAATACTTAAGAAGTGACACTTGGCCACGTGAGAGGAAGTGCTTTAATGCGGTGTGTGTCGCTACCTAAGCAGTATGTTGGCAAATGTACAGAAGGTCAAACAAGCAAAACGACGCCCAGAAAAGTAGAACTAATAGTTGATTCCAATCAAATGTGCAGGCCTAGTCAAGCCAAATGTTTTCGATCAAGGCACATGTTGTGTGGTTTAGAAAGGTGCGGTGTTTGCTGAGGATAGACTTCCAACTCAGCACCCAGGTCTATTGTAAAAACATACCGCGCCACTTCTGACGGGGATGAAAATCCTTTGAATCAGAAAGGGACTCTCCACCGTGAACACTCAGAAACAGCCTACCTGCTACAACTTCAGGCTTAGTAAGGCCCAAATTCTGAGGGGAGCAGAGCAGCTATAATCACTTATCTATAATAAACTCTGGAATGACGACGACGTAAAATCTGTGAAGCCGCCGCGACGCCGGCTTGGTATCCCTTACGTCAGAGTTTAAGTAGCGGACACACAGCCCAAGTTGACGGACATCACCAGCAACTTGTTATACCGCTAGCTAAGCATTTATCCCACCCGTAATTATCCATCCATCCATTATCCAAACCGCCTATCCTGCTCTCAGGGTCGCTGGAACCTATCCCAGCAGTCATGGGGTGACAGGCGGGGAGACACCCTGGACAGGCCGCCAGGCCCCCCCCCCCCCACACACACCCTCCCTCCTCCCACCTCCCACCTACGGCCAGTTTAGTACAACTCATTCACCTGACCTACATGTCTTTGGACTGTGGGAGTAAACCGGAGCCCCCGGAGGAAACCCACACAGACAGGGGGAGAACATGGAAAACTCCACACAGAGGACGACCCACCAAGGCTGGACTACCCCGGGGCTCGAACCCAGGATCTTCTTGCTGTGAGGCGACCGGGCTAACCACTGCACCACCCATAATTACTGTTCGTGTAAATTATGATTATGAATGTGCTTAATACCATGTGCTGTTAATACCGTTAGGTCTCAAGACACGCAGCTAACAACTATTAGCTTTAAAAATAGCACACAACCATAAACACATGATAAATCACCATTTGTCCTACGTTGCTATCACCCGTGTATAGTTTTACTGCACTCCTTTTTTTAAATGTAGTCTTGCAACCGCATACTGCAGAATCTAATCAGAGCGACAAGCCTGCAGACACCCCAGAGCAACTAACGTTTTTGTTTTTCCCCACTTTTTCTCCCCAACTGTCCTTGGCCAATTACCCCACTCTTCCGAGCCGTCCCGGTCGCTGCTCCACCCCCCTCTGCAGATCCAGGGAGGGCTGCAGGACAGTGAGGAGTTTCACCAGGGGGACGTAGCACGTGGGAGGATCACACTATTCCCCCAGCTCCCCCTCCCTCCCGAACAGGAGGCCCAACCGACCAGAGGAGGCGCTAGTGCAGCAACCAGGACACATACCCGCATCCAGCTTCCCACCCGCAGACACGGCCAATTGTGTCTGTAGGGACGCCCGACCAAGCCAGTGGCGACACAGGGATTCGAACCGGCGATCCCCCGTGTCGTGTTGGTAGACAACAGAATAGACCGCTATCCGACCCGGACGCCCCTCGATTAATGTTTTTAGGAATACCAAGATGGCGTTGCAGTGGCTTCAACCGTAGTGGGCGTTCTATCATCACGTTATCAAGCCAGACTTTAAAATAGATCCGTGCCTGTAACACAACGCACCAACACACAACATATGCGAGCCTTTCCGCTGTAACACAACATATCGACATTCGACACACAATATATGTGAGCCTCTCTGCCGCCGCGGCGACATGTTCAGCTTCCAGCATGCCGACATGAAGACCTCAGGCTAGACCCAACCTGAAGAGGACTTCCATGAATAAATCAAGAGGGCTGTAGAAGAACTGGGGTGTGTGTCTTAAACACGGACAAATACACACAACTGAGAATCGGGGGGTGGCCCTATGGCTTCAACTGACCCCTGACAAGCATCTGCGTTTTGTTTTAACATCGGGTCTCTGAAAGCCGGCTGCTGGCACCTGCGCCCCTCTGGGTTAAAACAAACCAGAGAGGAGCGCGGCACCGCCATTCTCGTGGCGGATACTGACAGTCCTCATCCACGCCGTCACATCCCACGCACTCCCGACTCCCACACACACACACACACATAACGCACACACTAACACCTGCCCGGTTCCAGCATCTGAAAATAGCAATTAGAGAAGAGAGGGAGGTATGAGAAGGGGAAGAAAAGCAGAGTGGAGGGGGAGGGGGGGGGGGTAAAAAAGAAATGGCCCACTGTGCCATGCGTCATCCCAAGAGATTGGAATGGTTATTGAGAGGGGGGGGGGGGGCATGCTTTTTGCTCTCCACTTAAATACCTTCGCTATTATTGTAGTCTCCTTTAGTGGGGGTGGGGTACAGCGAGGTCTTCACAGTGGAAGGCTGACAGAGATGCCGGGTGGGCGTCAGGCAAGAACAAACGCTTACCCGGGGCTAAGAAGTGCCTTCATAGAACAGACGGCGGCATAAGGGGGGGGGGGGGGGGGGAGGACTTCTAATGAAATCCACAATGCAAGAGGAGGGTGCAGAAGAGTCACGGGGGCCACAGCCACGGTCTCGTGAGAAACACACCTGTCGGCTCTCGCGTGAACTTATATGACATATTCGCCAGCTTGACTGGACTCTGTAATCAGAACTACATCTCGGTGCTAACAGCCAGTCCGCGCTGTGCTCCGTACCGACGCACTTCTGCCCCGCGGAGGACTCTGTCTCGTTTCATAACCGTTACGGTGAACAGCTGCTAACGTGTCTCGGTGAAACGAGAACAAATAACACGCGTTCAGAAAGCATGGCGAAGGAGACACATCCTGGCTGGACAAACCGTGTTGCGACTGCCTATCTAACTCAACACTAGAATGACCAAGCTGGTCATTTGGACTGTTTCGTATTTTCAAACTTTAATAACTTTGTAAAAAAAAAAAAAAAGAAGAAGATGCAGACCCGCCGCTCCCTGAATGCTCCTAAAATTGCATATATTTGCATAAAATGAGTTTTAGATCTTCTACTACTACTACTACTACTACTACTACTACTACTACATTTGGTTGTTCCCGTTAGGGGGCGCCACAGCGGATCATCCGTTTCCATCTCTTCCTGTCTTCTGCGTCTTCCTCTGCCACACCAGCCACCTGCATGTCCTCCCTCACCACATCCATAAACCTCCTCTTTGGCCTTCCTCTTCTCCTCTTCCCTGGCAGCTCCATATTCAGCATCCTTCTCCCAATATACCCAGCATCTCTCCTCCACACATGTCCAAGCCATCTCAATCTTGCCTCTCTTGCTTTGTCTCCAAACCGTCCAACCTGAGCTGTCACTGTAATATACTCGTTCCTAATCCTGTCCTTCTTCATCACTCCCATTGAAAATCTTCGCGTCTTCAACTCTGCCACCTCCAGCTCCACCTCCTGTCTTTTCGTCAGTACCACCGTCTCCAAACCATACAACATAGCTGGTCTCACCACCATCTTGTAAACCTTCCCTTTAACTCTTGCTGGAACCCAACTGTCACAAATCACCCCGATACTCTTCTCAACCCACTCCACCCTGCCTGCACTCTCTTCTTCACCTCTCTTCTGCACTCCCCTACTGCCCTCCAATCCAAAAATGAATCTTAGATCAATTGCACACAAAAAAAAAAAAAAATTACAATAAGATCTCCCTAAAACAAACATGAGCAGTCAAAATTTCCGGTCTGGGAGCTTCATTCAGTCTGTTCGTTTTAATTTTTCCGTTCCCATAAACTTCCCACAGCGGAGCTACTTCCCCTAGCCCGCTCTACCCGGATCCGGTTCAAAAGCATTTCGACGGCTTGGCTCCGTGGAGATGTACCTCGCTCGTCCTGAAGATCACTCTGTAGTTGTACTGCTGGCCGTGGTCCTTGTGCTCCTCCAGCTTCTCCCTTCTCAGACTCACCGCCACCGGGCCCAGCGTCTCATCCACCCCCAGGTAGTTCCAGTGCTCTGGAGGAATGCAAGGAGGTGCAGGGAGGAGGTGGGGAGCAGCGACAGAGAGAAAGACACCGAAGTGGAGAAAGGCAGAAAGGGGCCAGGGAATTGAAAAGTCAAGTGCTTAGTTATTACGGTACAGTACTCGGGAAGAAAATATTGGTGCAATTCGCTGTCCACTTGACCATTATCACTGTTTCACACATGCAGGGAAGTAGAAAATAAACGCGTGGTGCGTAAGCTTGTCAACCCCACTGTAGCCTTGCACTAATTTGGCATCTAAATCGAAACAGAAACATATCCTGTCTCTTCCCATCCCTTGCCCCAGCCCCTTCCCCTTTATTTTGAAATATAAACCTAGCATTCAGAGATGTTTAGTGAGGCCTACACAGAAAAGGTTGGATAGGTCCAAGCTAGGAGGGAGAAGATATGCAGTGATCCCCCCCCAAAAATACTTTGAATGTTGTACCGAGTTGCTTTACATCATGACCCGCTGGTCTGACTCATGTCATCGAACCGCTCTACTCCCAGGCTAAACTCACCTCTGAGGTAAAAGTACTTGCGGTAGTAGTAGGCACCGAGGTCCACATGCTCCACAATGTACCTCTTGGTCCTGTCAGCATGCTGGCTCTGTCCATCCTTGGAAACCTCCAGTACAGCCACGCCAGCATTGGTGAAGTGAGTAGTGAGGGTGGCCTCCAAGGGCCCTTCCTCCATACTGCCCGAAGCGCTGCTAGAGCTCCCACCGCTGCCTATACTGCCCTTCTGGTGGAAGGAGGACGGCGAAGAGTTACAAGGCTTTCAGAAGACAGGTTAAGCCAAATTATCAGGCAACTACTGACAATGAACAATCCATACATACACACACACACACACACACTCACAAACACAATGGTGAGCAAAAACAGTATGACCACCTGCCTAATATGATATTGGACCTTCGTGTGCCACCAAAATAGCACTGCCCTGCAGCGGCATGGACTCCCCAAGACCCCTGAAGGCATACTGTAGTATCTGGCACCAAAACATTAGCAGTAAGTTGCAAGGTGGAGCCGGGGGATTGTATGTTTGTTTCATTCATTCATTCATGTTTGTAATTTTATTCATTTTTTTCTGCTTTGGTGGCTGCATTGTGTCGACTATGCTCATGCTGCACAGTACTTCTAATACCGGAATATGACTCATCCTAATGTAACTGTCCCCAATGGGGAGACATTAAAATCGCAAGTCTTAATTGCAGAGGTCTTAAAGTGTAACTTCTCCCCTAAGTCTGAGCCCAACTCCGGCCACTGCATAATTTAGAAAAATGCTAAAAAGTGGGCAAGGGGCGCCCGGGTAGCATAGCTGTCTATTCCGTTGCCCACCAATAGGGGGACTGCCAGTTCGAATCCCCGTGTTACCTCCGGCTTGGTCGGGCGTCCCTACAAACCCAATTGGCCGTGTCTACGGGTGGGAAGCCGGATGTGGGTATGTGTCCTGGTCGCCGCACTAGCGCCTCCTCTGGTTGGTTGGGGTGCCTGTTCGAGGGGGAGGGGGAACTGGGGGGAATAGCGTGATCCTTCCACGCGCTACGTCCCCTGGTGAAACTCCTCACCGTCAGGTGAAAAGAAGCGGCTGGCGACTCCACATGTATCAGAGGAAGCATGTGGTAGTCTGCAGCCCTCCCCGGATCGCCAGACGGGGTGGAGCAGCGACCGGGACGGCTCAGAAAAATAGGGTAATCGGCCAAGTAAAATTAGGGAGAAAAGGGGGGGGGGGGCAAACAAAAGTAGGCAAGGGGCTGGGGGGGGGCATGTATTTATGAGGCAAGAGCATGGTTTAGAGTAGCTGGGGAGATCCACGAGAAGGGCCCGGTGCGAGTCACCGCCTCACCCCCGCACACCACCCCCAGTCCCCTCCTGTCTTCCGTCAGAGTGTCGGACACTGCCTCGCGAAAATGTCCCAACCGCCGCTACACGGATGCGCTGTAGACGGAAGGGGGGCCCGGCGAGACAGGCCGTGGCTTTCTGGCAGCAGAGAGAGGCGAGCGACAGAGTGATTTCTCCCCCAGCCACGGCGCGGGCCCAGCCCGACCGACCCAGTTGTCTGGCGGTGCTTCTACAGCTGTAAAAAGCACAATTCTGAACCACTGCACCAAAAATTGAAAATGATGACATAATATAACTATAACTAACGAGTTGAGACTGAAGGAGTCAGTTAGAAGAGCGCTGAAACGTTTCTCCCAATAAACGTTGTGTCCAGATGAACCGATTCAACTTTCTGATATTTACTCTGGTGCATCCAAGCAATTATTGCCTTCTAAGCTGATGTCTAAGCTTAATGGCCTCGATGGTTTTATTGGCAAATCTTCTAGTTCACAGGAGAGAATCTGTGTTCAATGTTAAAGAGATGCTATTCAACAAAGGTATTTGAATTTAAATCTAATACTTCCTGTGTTGAAAAAGCGATGAATCACAGCAAATTGTGCGATTAATTAGTTAATTTCTTTAATCGATTGACAGTCGTAACACACACACACACACACATAAAGACTGAACCACATTACTTAATATTGTGGCTCCACAAAGTATTCACCCACCACTTATTACTTGTTTTACTGTGTTGCATTGTCTAGTTTATTGTGTTAATGAAGGGAGGTAAAAAATAGTTTTACTGGATTTAAATATGGAGGTGTAACAGTACCAAAATGTGAAAAAGTTTATGGGGGAGGAATACTTGCAGAAGGCACGGTCAGTCGTTAAAAACTGCGTGGTATTTTGAGAGTGATAACCCCGGTTTTTTTCCCCCCAAATCTACCTGCTTGGAAGGGCAGATGCTCCTCTCGCCCTCTCCTCCGATCTCATTTCTGAAGCACGGGCAGCTGAGCACGAGGTCGTTGCTCTTGTCATCACCCGGGTCCAGTGCTGGGTTGGTGCCATGGCCTCCACCCGTCCCTTCCCTGGAGCTCAGCTCCTCCAGGGAACCACATGGCGATCCATAGGCTCCGCTCTGACCAGAGGGGAGGACAGAGGAGGCTGAGGCGGCAGCAGCGGCAGAGGCACCGGTGGTGGTGTTCTTGCGTTTGGACCCTGACTGACGGCTCTGGACGGCCTCGTTGAGGTCGAAAAGAAGAGACTGAACGTCAAAGTGGGCAAAGCCTTTCTGGCAGACCCATGGCTTCGGAGGGGGGCCGCTCTCATCCCCTTTACCTCCGTCCTCTGCGTCTGAGCCGGCCCGAGATGAGTCCCCGTCCACCTTCACGCTGCGCAGCTTGCGGAATATGGACTCTCCACCCGTCTCAGACTTTGACCTCCTCTTCAGCTGCTTCTCCCGTTCCTTCAGGCGGCTGGCGGGGCTTCCTCGGGCTGGCCCCAGGGGTCCGTCGGGCAGGTCCAAGGCAGCCTGTTTGATGGGGGCCACAGTGAGGATCTCGCCAAGCCTCTCTGGAGCTGGGCTGCGCTGATCGGGGGCATCAGCAGACTGGTAGCCCTTCAGCATGTCAAAGAAGCTCTCCCCTGAAACTCCGTGCTTGTCAATGGACGAGGTGCTGCCGTACTCGCGGTGCATGGGTGTCCACCCAGAGAAGGACCACCCTTCGTTGCTGTCCCCATCCAGCTCGCTGATGGTTATGTCGCTGTTGCTGCGCTGGCGGATGCGCCTCATGCCTTTGCGGGGTGAGCCCAGGTAGCCGTCAGGTGACAGGAAGCGGTTGTCCTTTCCCTTGCTCTGCATCTTGCTCTTGAGGGTGTTGTGAATGTTGCGCAGCATAGAGGAATCCTGAGGGCTGATCAGGTGACCCAGCTTGGCTGACAAGTTACTGTGGGCTGTGACGGCAGATACGCCGCCTCCTCCTCCTCCTCCACCACCCCCTCCTGCAACTCGCTCCCTTTCTCCGCCTCCCGGTCCCGAAGAGCTGGTGGTGGTGATGGAGCTGGGAGAGTCTGTCTCAACGGTGATGTGCCACACGGCAGCTCCCCCTCCATCTTTCCTTGGGGGCCAGTCAGCCACGCGGGCACGGACCCCCATCTTCGGCACACCGGGGTTGGTGCCCGTGCTGGAGGAAGATGTGATGTGGGCGCTCTCGCTGCGGGGCGGCGGAGCACCACCGTTGGGCAGCCGCAGCCTGCGGGTGTAAAACTCATCAGTAGCGGGCACCGAGCCCCCGACCGAACGCTCCGTCTGGGAACGTTTGAGACTGGTCATGATGGTGCCGAGAGGAAGGTGTAGGGAGCGGGGAGATGGGGGAAGGAAAGGTTGGGGTGCAGGATTGGATAGATGTAGTCAGGGGCTCAGATGAAGGTCAGCATTATGTCGACTGATGAGGAGAGGAGAGAACCTCGCGGACACATGAGTGCTGAAGGGAGAAGAAGAGAGGGGAAAAAACTGCAGTTTAGTCTCAAGTAAGATGGGGGGGGGGGGGGGCACACAGACATTTAATTCAAAAGATCCAGGACTTTTGGTAGTTACACTATTAAGTCTTGGTATTACGGTTTTTGAGACGATGCAATACACACTTATACCATCCTCTAAACCAGCGGTTTTCAAAATGTTGGTGCTCAAGGCACATCGAGGGGCAGGCCACAATCTCAAGGCACACCTGTATTCACACCCGTGCAGAAAAGCCTCCATAACACATGTTATCACTATTATCACTAATGCCACATAAAATATGACAAACAACTAAATTACTCAGGAAATATTTATCAACAAAATAATTCAAGAACTCGTTAGAAACTTTGTAGAATTGCATGAAAGCGGCAACACACCCATTTAAACCCGAGAGGTCACAAAATTAAAAACGAGGTCACGGAACCGAAAAGAGGGGGAGACAGAAAAGTGAGGGAGAGAGAGCTGGCCTGAGAGGGCAGCATCCCTAGTGCAATGATTGTCCCCCTCATGGATTTCTCTTTGTTAATGTTGTTATCCTCCTTCACACTGGCTGTCAATCAGCGGCCATTTGTTCCCCCCACCCGCACTCCGGGAGGATCCGCCCCAACTCTGACTGGCTAACCCTAACCTCACCCTAACCTTAACCAACCTAACCAACGGAGGCAACAAGTACAAGCCAATCAGAGGCAGAGTTCCCGCAGTGCGGGTGGGGTGGGAAGGTGTCAATCACGGGCCCAAACACAATGTCCCCGCTAAGGCCCAAGCCCCGAACCCTCATGGACTTAATGGACGCCGCCCGGTAAGCGGCTTGAGTGTGAGAGGCCTCAATGGTATAAATAGAAATGGGACAGCACTTTGCAATATACCACGTTACCTTGACAACGCCAAAACATGTTTCGCTCTATTGTGGGATTGGGACTTTTTATATTACATTTTTTTTACTTTCTTCACAGCCAAGGCACTCAAGTTAAGAGACCGACTGCCTGATCTGGACGTCTTCCAGGCTCCTGCCTGGCAGACTTGGACGAGGTAACTGTGAAATAATCATTTAGCAAAGATAAAAAAAATGGTTGGTGAATAAAGGTGTGTAATGAAGGACAGGCTTGCGTTCCTCTGATGTTGTGTGTTTTTTAGGGAACATCTTAAATCCGTGTTAATGTAGTGCTTCTGTTTAAACGTAGGCACACCAGTGCACCCAACATGCCAGGCTGAGCCCATGTGCCCTTCCCGGCTTGTTTGTTTACCGTTTTCTTTTTGCGATGCTTCCGGGCTTCCCCTGGTAACCTCCTGTTTAACGCCGCAACGCTATGAACTGTGGGTAATTCCGCAGGAATGCGGACTTACGGAAAGTGTAGGTGAAGAGCTCAAAATGTCTGCGAGAGAGCCCTCGTGCACTTGACGATTCGACAGCGGGACAGGCCCGAGACCTCACGGATTCAGCGGGAACATGCCGCAAAGTCCGTGAGTGTGGACATTGGGATTGGGATTGGGCCACCGCCTGTGATGTGTCACACTCTAATAATTCCCACCATCCAGCGAAAGCCCAGATGGAGAAAACTGGGTTCACTTTGTCTGAAAGTTTTTAAAAGTTTTTTTTTTAGGGTATAGAATTTGCCTCTGTGTTGGGAAATGACTGCGTACGAAGTACTGATATAGTAAATTGAAAATTCTTTCATAAGGGGGCGTCCAGGTAGCATAGTGGTCTATTCCGTGGCCTACCAAGACGGGGTTCGCCGATTTGAATCCCCGTGTTACCTCCGGCTTGGTTGGGCGTCCCTACAGACACAATTAGACGTGTCTGCGGGTGGGAAGCCGGATGTGGGTATGTGTCCTGGTTGCTGCCCTAGCGCCTCCTCTGGTCAGTTGGGGCGCCTGTTCGAGTGAGAGGGGGAACTGGGGGGAATAGCGTGATCCTCACACGCGCTACGTCCCCCTGGTGAAACTCCTCACTGTCAGGTGAAAAGAAGCGGCTGGCGACTCCTCATGTCGGAGGAGGCATGTGGTAGTCTGCAGCCCTCCCCTGATCGGCAGAAGGGGTGGAGCAGCGACCGGGACGGCTCGGAAGAGTGGAGTAATTGGTAATTGGCCAGGTACAATTGGGGAGAAAAGGGGGGAAAGTAAAAAAAAAATTTCTCAATACCTTTTTTGTATAGATGGATTTTGCAATAATGTATGGTTGCCACGAAATCCCAGGGCACACCTGGACTTGCCTCGCAGCACGCCGTTTGGAAACCGCTGTACTAAACAGACACATTAAGCAGCGTCCAACACAGCCGACTTAAGAAATGTTGGACATGAAACTACAAACCGTCTGACTGCGGGAAAGCGTTTTAAGGTTTATATTTGAATCGAGTGCAGTTGTTCTGAAAAGGCGCGTGGTTCCATGACCTCCGGAGAACTGAGGTCTGATGGAGAGAAAAGGAGGGAAGATGGCGGAGGCTTGCCGTGGCTAGTGAGCGCTGGAAGGCCGGGCTGCGTTTTGACCACTCTGGAAGTAAAAGCGCCCAAATCTGGGACGGACCGCCTCGGCAACTGATTAGGAGAGGCAGGGAGGAACAGGAAATGAGCAAAGCGTGGCGTGCAGGGAGAGAGAAAGGAAGCAGAGAAAGAGAACGTCGGAGGAAAAGATAAGAAGAGGAGAGATAAAACGAGTACCGGGGGCAGGCTGTCTAACAAAAACTGACGCACAAACCTTCGGCTCACATACTTAAGACAAATATACACTGTAAAAGTACAACAAACAATAGAAATACTGGGAATACTACAAGAGTGGGACGAAACCACCACCTGTAAATGCATGTTCCTAGCACCGACGCCCAAGTCGTGGATCCAGTCCAGGACTGATGTGGTCGGTCAGGACACCTGTTCGGGGGGGAAGGGGAACTGGGGGGAACAGCGTGATCCTCCCACGCGCTACGTCCCCCTGGTGAAACTCCTCACTGTCCGGTGAAAAGAAGCGGGCGGTGGCGCCACATGCATCGGAGGAGGCGTGCGGTAGTCTGCAGCCCTCCCCGGATCGGCAGAGGGGGTGGAGCAGAGACCGGGACGGCTCGGAACAGCTGGGGACTGGGCTGGGTACAATTAGGAAGAAAAACGGGGGAACCCCCCCCCCCCCCAAAAAAAGTGGACATACTGAAATAAACTTGGGACTTCATGGGTAGTCTCATGAATTGACCCTACTAGTGATAACACCCCCATCAAGTCAGCCATGAAACCACGGCTAGTGGACGGGGGATACATTTCTGGAGAAAAGGGAATATAGAGGAGTACGGAGGGCCTTCCCCAGCTCCTACAACTGGTCTTCAGTGCATCTATTAAGGGACACATTCCATACATAATCCCTAATCCTCTGGGGGGGGGGGACTTGTAGTCATGGTCTGAGATAGCGGAAACTAACCCAACAAATATCTCATTTTGTTTTGTTTTGGCAAGGAGCTGCCTCTTCAGACAAGAGCTCACATCTCACGAAAGCCCCGACGAGCAGAGCCGTCTCATTTGGGACCCCCGAATGAGACGGCTCTGGTCTTGAGAGAAGGGCATGCTTTGTAGTGTCGGGGGAACTGAATGAGTGACTTATACCGACAGCGTTGCACATTTCAAAAAGGCGACTGGCGTGTTTAGATGTGCGGCAATCATTTTAGGAAGATGATTTAATGAAAACACCCCCTAGGAAAACTCCCGGGGGCGGAGAGGATGAAAGCTCGCGGGAAAAAGGGCTTCCTCCTCTTCTTCTTAGTCTTTCAAGCTTTTTCCTGGGGAACAATTGCGTCCAAACCGTACATTTTTTTTTTCTATTACAGAACAATACTTTTTGAAATGGAGTCAGGCTTGACAGTCAAACGCCTCTCAGCTTTAGCGTTCCCGGAGAGCACTCAGGAGGACTCAGCCCGTTTTACTGAGTGCTTTATTTATTATTACCATCATTCTTCTTCTTTTTTGGGGGGGGGATTTTTTCCCCCTTGTTCTCCTCAATTATATCCGGCCAATTACACCCCACTCTTCCGAGCCAACCCGGTCGCTGCTTCTCCACCCCCTCTGCCGATGCGGGGAGGGCTGCAGACTACCACATGTCTCCTCCGATACATGTGGAGTCACCAGCCGCTTCTTTTTTCCCCTGACAGCGAGGAGTTTCGCCAGGAGGACGTAGCACGTGGGAGGATCACGCTATTCCCCCCAGTTCCCCCTCCCCCCGAACGGGCGCCCTGACCGACCAGAGGAGGTGCTAGTGCAGCAGCCAGGACACATACCCACATCCGGCTTCCCACCCACAGAAACGGCCAGTTGTGTCTGTAGGGATGCCCAACCAAGCTGGAGGTAACACGGGGATTCAAACTGGTGATCCCCATGTTGGTAGGCAACAGAATAGACCGCCACACTACCCGGACACCCTCAGAATCACTTTTGTTTAGAATGAAACGCAGGGATGAACTACCACCAAACGATGCCAAATCCATAAAAATTGAAGAAATAAAGGATAACAACTTTAAATAATAAGCAGCATCCTATTTCAGTAAACACAATACTTGTTTTGTTTGTATCATAGGAGTCTTAAACTGCAATATCAGCAGGTGTTCCCTTAACGGATTGGCAGTGGGGGTGGAGCAGTGACCGGGATGGCTCGAAAAATAGGGTAATTGGCCAAATACAATTGGGAAGAAACTTTTTTTAAAAAGCGATTCTGAAATGGCACAAAGCCTTCCCATGCAGGTCACAATTTTCCATGGGCACAGATTTTGGGGCAACACTGGCAAGATAATCCAGCAGTAGCAGCGGGAGTATTTTTAAGAATATCAAACATTTAATTAAACCTAATAAAACATTTCAGCTTTATAATTCAGTGCTGGACTATGAATACTGTATCAAACTTGTTGAATGGCTCTATCAGTACTGCATTTTGTTCAATCCTGTAACTGTACAGTGCCAAGATGGGTATTTTTTCCCCCACTCCTGATCAAATAACTTTCCCTTCACAGGGAAAGCACAAAGAGGAGAAATGGCTGAGTTTATGTCTCTGTGTCTGCATCTCTGCAGGTTAAACAAACTTCTTCATCATCCTCTGTGACGGACCATTTCCTCCCAGCCCATTAGGGTGAATGGTGGTGTGGCGAATATCTTTATCGGCTTCCCCTGGAGTTGTGCCCAGGCACATGGAGAGGGCTGGGACAACAATGAGTGCTTCAATCATCCTACAGTGTCGTTCGGACAAAAAAAGCAGAGAATATCATTCTTTTTTTCTCAATCTCTCTCGTGGACTAAAAAGCGGTACTACTGCTAATAGCCCCCACTGCACAAGTGGCTTGCTCTTTTGTGACAACAGACCACAAGTCTCATCAAAATTATGTGAGCATGACAGACACATTGTAGCCAGACTCATCGTCAACGTAACTACTGATAACGATCGTAAGGGCCTTTTCTTTCCACAAAAAGGAGAATGACATGATGGGCCTTCATAGCGTCACCGACTAGCCTAGTTTAGTCAGACACTAAAGTGGCTGTCACCAAACCGAAGGGCAACAGAAACTCACACAGAAGTTGCTGAAACAGCGGCGACACGCATATGGCTCCACTTATTTTAAGAAAAGATTAACAAACCGCGAGCAATCCTCTGTTATTTAGACAATTTAGGCTTATTTGGAGTAGTCGTTAACATAGCAGTAAGAGAAGTAAGCCCGCAATCGGAGGGTCGCTGTTTCGAATCCCAGGACAGGCCACGTAAACCTGGTTTGGCTTGGGCTGATACCGGAGGGCTTATTTGTATCAAGACCCCAGATATGGGGGGTGCCCTGTGGCAAGGCTCCTCACCCCCACTGCCCAAAGTGGTGCTACTCTGTGACCGATGCTATGCTGCTCCCAGTATGGGCAACATAAGCAGCAAGTTAAACTTTTGTTCTAACGAATGGATCAGCAAAGTGGAATTAAAAAGAAAATGGGGGCGTCCGGGTAGCGTAGTGGTCTATTCCGTTGCCTACCAACACGGGGATCACCGGTTCGAATCCCCCCGTGCCACCTCCGGCTTGGTCAGGTGTCCCTAAAGCCACAATAGGCTGTGTCTGCGGGTGGGAAGCCGGATGTGGGTATGTGTCCTGGTCGCCGCATTAGCGCCTCCTCTGGTCAGTCAGGGCACCTGTTCAGGGAGGAGGGGGAACTGGGGGGGAATAGCGTGATCCTCCCACGCGCTACGTCCCCCTGGTGAAACTCCTCAAAAGAAGCGGCTGGCGACCCCACATGTATCAGAGGAGACATGTGGTAGTCTGCAGCCCTCCTCGGATCGGCAGAGTGGGTGGAGCAAAGACCAGGACACCTCGGAAGAGCGGGGTAATTGGCCAAGCACAATTGGGGGCAGAAAAGGGGGCGGGTCCAAAAAAATTTGAAAAATAATAACAATAATGAGTTATTAAAAACAGTTGCTTGTAAAAGGTGTGGCTGATATGTTGACTATCATAGTCACACTCGCCGACTGAAATCAACCTATAGTTGTCTTCTCATATAACATCAATAACCTATTCAGCTTTGTTAAAATTAGTTCATATTGTGATTTATCAACCAGCAGTTCAAGAGCAAATAAACCCCGAGGTGAAAAACTAGCATTGACAAAACTATCGACCGTTGTCAGTACTTGTTCACTGCCACTCCTAAATCAATGTTTTTTTCTGCTATGCTTACATCACTCGGTCCAAAGATCGGTCCAGAAGTTCTAGATGATTTTTCACCTTTACAAACTAACAAAAGTGTTACAAAGATTAGTTGCTCATTAAAGACATGTTCCCATTAGTCACTTGTCCTACTGTCCCCAGTCATTTGTTACGAGGAGATTTTAGTGTTTTGACCATCGGCTGCATGAAGAAGATGGAACAAGTGCTTTTTAAGCCTAGATCTTAGCTTTATGCTGATGGCAATCTTGTCAGTTGTTGGAGCCAGAAAATGCTAAATCTGGTCACTGGCGTGTAGTGTGGATGGAGCTGGGGTGAGACCCCGGTGGCAGATGGATCGACAGACCTGTCCATCAAAGCAGACCGGCCCCCAACATGCCACTTTATTTTTTAATCCTTGATATATCCTTAATGGAAAAATTATTTTCAAAATCAAGACCCTCATACTGTGTGCCAGACTCCCAACTTTTTGTAGAAAAAATATACTGGCTTTGTATTTGAAGGCAGAAGTGTGGAATTCTCTCATTAACTTACACAGGACCAGACGTTTTTTGGAGCCAGGCACCTTCTGGCCATGCTCGACTGCAACTTAAGGCACTTCGGCATTGCTTCAACTTTTAAGCCCGGGTGGTTGCCGCTCGGTTCTGACAGGATGGCAACATGTTTGGACATCTCACTTAAAAGGTAGAATTTGTAATAGTGTCAAACAGCAGCGTCTAGGCAAAAAAGCCCTGCTCGGTTAACGCAGTTTGCCAACAATTTTTGCTTTAGCCCGATTTCTGTTGAGTAGAACGCAAGGAGGGGTTGCGAGATTGTGGGGCGACCTCCCTGGCCTCTAGTACTGTTGCACCCTCACGATGACGTAAGGTCCTTTTGGCCACTTAATGGCAGAGGGCAAAGTGGGATGGCACAACACAAGTCAGGGTATTAAACTATTTTGGCCAGCAAAACACGGTCAGTTATAAGGTTATCAACATCATACATTTTCACAGAAACTAAAGAAAAACAAAACAAAAAAACAAAGCAGATGGCAGAATATAGAACAAATACCCAACAGCAGCAGAATTTTAGTGAAGCATCTCCACTTGTCAATGTGCGCCAACAACAGCTCTGAAATCACACTCAAAAAAATCTCTCTCTCTCTCGTATCCCGGCAACCACCTGCAGAGTGCCTCTCTCCTCCGCCGAGGATGTGCTGATACACTTTAATGAGAGATGGGGAGAGTTAGAAGGTGGAGGAGAGGGAGAGGGCGATGGCGGGTGAGTGAGAAACTGAGTGAGGCTGAGCGAGACGTAAGAGGAGGTAGGGAGGAGGACCCAGGCGAGAGCAATGGACGTGTCGTGGCGTGACCCTCTGCAGTAACGGTAGGCCAATTACCATGACACATACTCAGTAACCTGTGCAAAGCAGTGTGGAAATGAAGCTCGATGCTGAGGTAAATGTGAACCATTAGCGCTTAATGCTGCTGAGGCTGTCTGGCTTGCTCAACTAAATTAAAATGCAACTGTGGGACTCATATGCATAATAATAATAATCATAATAAAACTTCATTTGTACAGCACTTTTATTAATAATGTTAAAAAGTGCTTTACAAAAGAAATAAACCCAGACAAGGAAAAAATGTGAATAAGACCAAAGGACACGAGCGAAGACGAGGTAACAACAATAAATGAATAAGAACAAACAAATCGGAATAAAATAAAAACAGTATAAATAAATAAAAATACCAAACGTTTCCAAAAGTTTTCACAAAAAGAGAAGTTTTAAGGTGAGATTTAAAAGAAGCTAGAGACTTGGTTTGTCTTAATTCGATAGGAAGAGAGTTCCATAGTGTGGGGGCTCTAACAGCAAAAACCCGAACACCCTTTCTAACAAACCGAGACCTGGCAATAACCAGCAGGGCTCCATCTGTGGATCTTAATGGTTGAGAGGGCACATGCCAGGTCAATAAATCAGAGATGTATTTAGGAGCGAAACCGTTTAAGGCCTCAAAAGTGAGCAATAAAATGTTTAAATCAATTTGAAATCTAACAGGGAGCCAGTGTAGGGAGGCAAGCACAAGGGTGATGTGATCATGCATCTTTCTACTGGTAATGAGTCGAGTAATGAGTCGAGCAGAGGCGTTTTGTACTAACTGCAGATGGTGGAGGGAGCCCTTACTGATACCCGAGTAAAGTCCATCCATCCATCCATTATCTGAACCACTTAGCCTGCTCTCAGGGTCGCGGGGATGCTGGAGCCTATTCCAGCAGTCATTGGGTGGCAGGCGGGGAGACACCCTGGACAGGCTGCCAGGCCATCACAGCCCCCCCACACACACACACACACACACATTCATACCTAGGGGCAATTTAGTACGGCCGATTCAGCTAACTTACATGTCTTTCGACTGTGGGAGGAAACCGGAGCCCCCGGAGGAAGCCCATGCAGACACGGGGAGAACATGCAAACTCCACACAGAGGATGATCCAGGATGATCCACCAAGGTCGGACTACCCCGGGGCTCAAACCCAGGACCTTCTTGCTGTGAGGCGACTGCACTAACCACTGCGCCACCGTGCCGCCGATACCCGAGTAAAGTGCACTGCAATAATCAAGTCAAGAATAGATAAAAGCATATACACCTTTTTGTAGATCAGCAATTGATAAAAAGACCTATTTTATAGATTATTGAGCTAGAGAAAACATGACAGAACAATATTTTTGACTTGATTATCAAAACAAAGGTTAGCATCGAATATTACCCCTAGATTCCTATCAGCCAGCTAAACACTTTTGACAGACCACCAAGATTAGTACCAAAAGGGCTGATGGAATTTGGGGGACCAAACAGAATGACCTCAGACTTATCATTAAATTTAAGAACATTTTGGGACATCCAGGATTTAATATCAGAGAAGGCAAGTTGTGAGATTTGCTAGGCTGCTAGGATCCGTGGGTTTTAGTGGCATGTATAACTGAGTGTCGTCGGCATAAAAATGGTAAAACATCATGATTTTGAATAACCAGCCATGAAGCAGCATGTATATAGAAAATAGAAGGGGCCAAGAGCTGAGCCTTGAGGGTCACCACAACTCAACTGAGCCATCAAGAAATTAGAGTCTGTTTGAGAGGTATGAGCGTAATAAACTGAGAGTTGAGCCCTTGATGCCAACCCAAGTCTCCAAGCAATATGAGAGGATAATGTGATCGACTGTGTCAAAGGCAGCACCTAAGTCTAAAAGAACTAAAATCACCTCTGTCTGCAGTCAGCAGTAGGTCATTAGTAACCTTAACTAGAGCTGTCTTGGTACTATGAAGTGCTCTAAAACCAAACTGGAAACTGTTAAAAACACTATTAGTATTCATAAAAGATATCAGTTGAGATAAAATTACTTTCACCAGAACCTTAGATAAAAAAAACAATTTGGAGATGGATCTGTGGTTTCTTAAGGCCAGGGGATCCAAATTTAGGTTTCTTTAGCAATGGGTGAACAATGGCATGCTTAAAACTGTCTGGAAAAGAACCAGAGGCCATAGAATTATTAGAAATTTGCAAACTAACAGGGCTAACAGTGGAAAATACCCCCTTGACCAGCTTAGTGGGGATACTGTCTAAGATGCAGGGGGAGGAGTTCATATGAGAGACTGTATGCTCTAACACTGAAATTGTAATGGGTTTAAACTGGGTAAAAGAGGCAGAGTTAATCGTGCAACAAGGGTATCCAGAAAACCACAACAATATTAATAACAATAATGATAAACTGAGTTTGTATAGCGCTTATCATCTGTGGAGACAGATCCCAAAGCAATAATCAGTCAGAGAGTTAGCGCAAGACCACCCGTATGATTTTGATGCCTTTTTGAGGTTTTGGTGTTACAGCTACATGTCTAATTAGTAAACCGTGACAGCATTTCTTTTGTCTTTTTTTGGTTAAGCGCTGGAGACAGCAATGTAGAAGTGTTTTCCATAATAATAATAATATTAAAAATAATAATACTCATTACATTTATATAGCGCTTTTCTAGACACCCAAAGCACTTCGCATTGAAGGGGGAAACTCACTTCAACCACCACCAATGTGTAGCACCCACCTGGGGGATGCGCGGCAGCCATTTTGCGCCAGAACGCTCACCACACATCAGCTTGAAGTGGAGAGGGAGGAATCATTGAGCCAATTACATGGGGGGATGGTTAGGTGGCCAGTTGGAGAAGCAAGGTTGCGAATTTTGCCAGGACACCGGGGAACCCCCCCTACTCTTTGCACTAGGTGCTATGGGCTCTTTAATGACCAGTGAGTCAGGACCTCGGTTTAACATCTCATCCGAAGGACGCCATCTCCTACAGCACAGTGTCCCCGTCACTGCACTGGGGCATTAGGATATGATATGTTGTTGTTTTTTGTTTTTTGTTCTTATTAGGACCCGAGGGAAGACTGCCCCCTCCCTACTGGCCCACTAACACCAGTTCTGGCAGCTACTGGCCCACTAACACCAGTTCTGGCAGCAACTCAGTTTTTCCCGGGGGGGTCTCCCATCCAAGTACTAGCCAAGCCCACACCTGCTTAGCTTCCGTCATTTGATAGAGCCAGGGTACATGTCGGTATGGCTGCTGGCATAATGCCAGTAATGATGCCACAATTACTTTCGGAAGTTATGATGGATGAATATTGGCTAAGGTCAGAGGTGTAAAAACCAGGTCCAGAAAGTAAATGTCCAAACCGTGTATTTGCGCCAACCATGTTACTAAACCAGCTGATTTCATTAACTAGTTTTCCCTACCTAGTTGAGGAGTGGCGTTGACTAGAATCTGCTGGTGTAGTGCATGAGTAGAGAATATACATGGTTTGGACCTTTACATTCTGGACCTGGTTTTTACACCTCTGACTAAGGTTATCATTGTCATAATGACAAAAGCATGGAGAGGGCTACACAGTGTGATTACTGCATACTATATTTTCAGACTCATTCCATGGTGATGTAAGAAATAGTGGGGACAAGTTTCAGTTCATTTGTGACATTTATTGATGTCAATGATGTAATAATGCAGCATGTCTTTACTGCCACAAAGGACGCTGCTGTAACAATTACGGATCAAAACAATACAGGAGGTGAGAACCTGGTCTTGGAGATTATCGTGGGTGGGGGGGGGGGAGCCACTTGCTCTACATAGCCTGGAAAATCTGAAATAAAATTCTAATAAAAGCCCTCCTCTTCTGCAATCCATCATCCCACACGCTGCCAAGCCGTGATAAAAAAATCAGTAACCAAGGAAACGTCAATGGCTGCTACGTATCCCACACGGTGTACTTACTTGGGGTCCAACTGAATCGGAGTCGATTAGATTGACCCAAAAATAAATCGATGAATAACATGTACGTGTGAAAATCCCGCCAACTGTGAGGAATATCAGCAAGCTCATTTAGTGTGCGATTATTTCCTGGCTGACAGGAGAAGCAAAATAGTAAGATATCCGACACAGGACTCCCACAAGTTCACGTGGTAAAAATGCACCACACTTCTGAGTCAACTCCCATTACGTTTGAAAAAAAAAAAGGGTGTGGGCTTTCGGGCGGCTGCACAGCATAGCGGTCTGTTCTGTTGCCTGTCAACACGGTGATCGCCAGTTCGAATCCCCGTCTTACCTCTGCCTTGGTTAGGCGTCCCCACAGGCACAACTGGCTGTATCTGCAGGTGGGAAGCCAGATGTGGGTACGTGTCCTGGTCGCCGCACTAGTGCCTCCTTCTGGTCGGCCGGAGCGCCTGTTTGGGGTGTGGGGGGGGATAGCATGATATGTCCCCCTGGTGAAACTCCTCACTGTCACATGAAAAGAAGCAGCTGACGACTCCACATGTATCGGAGGAGGCATGTGGTAGTCTGCAGAGGGGATCGGCAGAGGGGGGTGGAGCAGCGACCATCTTCCTTGGTTGGAGCTTCTAGGCCTCCGCTGTGAAGCGCGGGGCCCGGCGCCAACGTAACGGGAGACGGGCAGCTATGTGCAGCTGTCGGCACCGCAACATTTCCGCCCAACCACAACGCCGTGAGAATTCCTGCCGCGTGTCGAAAACGCCGCACGCGGCTATGGCCTTGATGGAAAGAGCCGCGCACAATCGAGCGAACAAGGGGCTCAGGCCTCGAGGAGGCACGCTCGAACAACGCCAGCACAAGCGCTCCATTTTGTGCGCTTATATGAATCTGCTGCACAATGAGTCACACACAGCTGAAAATTACACAACAGGCTGGCTGACTGACTGAATGACAGGGGGCCGGTGCTGGCGTACAAACCCCACAATGAAATGGAGGCGCGAGAACACAAAGGAGATACTTACACAAAAGAGAAGCCAGGTAGATGTCGAGCGGAATGTGTGTGTGTGTGTGTGTGTGTGTGTCTGTGTGCGTTTGTGCAACAGCCAGCTTACGGGGGAGCGTGGGTAGAGCGACCGGAGCCCCCAAATCATACACTTCCACTTCCCAGTGTCAGAAGCACTATAATTTGGAGCTAGTTAATATTCCAAGACAATTGCAGGGCGAGGCGGTAGCTCGGCGTCTGCTGATCAGCCGCCATTGTGCGCGGCAGGAAATGGCTGGTTCCACCGGCGCTGCCCAGGTATGCGTTCGTGTGCAGACGACCGCACGGTAATCACAGCTACACCGGGCGGGTATCGAGTAGCCGAGGCGGGGAAGTGGAAAAAGTAGGAAACGGGATACGAAATTTGGGAAACGCCAGATGGAAGGAAGGAAGGAATTCATTTTTATTTCAAGACACTTTATTGTCCCCCGTGGGGGGAACTAGGCTCAGTATTTAACCCACCCTAGCTGTGTGGCTAGGAGCGGTGACTTGGTCCCCAGCACCCGGGGGGACCAAGTCGCCGCTCCTAGCTGTGTGGCTAGGAGCGGCGACTTGGTCCCCAGCACCCGGGGGGACCAAGTCGCCGCTCCTAGCTGTGTGGCTAGGAGCGGTGACTTGGTCCCCAGCACCCGGGGGGACCAGGTCACCGCTCCTAGCTGTGTGGCTAGGAGCGGTGACTTGGTCCCCAGCACCCGGGGGGACCAGGTCGCCGCTCCTAGCTGTGTGGCTAGGAGCGGCGACTTGGTCCCCAGCACCTGGGGGGACCAAGTCACCGCTCCTAGCTGTGTGGCTAGGAGCGGTGACTTGGTCCCCAGCACCTGGGGGGACCAAGCCCAGTTGGTCTCGCTATGTCTCGGGTCAGGGGTCACCGACAGGAGCACTAACCCTAACTTGCATGTCTTTTTGATGGTGGGGGGAGACCGCAGCACCCGGAGAAACCCCACTGCAAACACGGGGAGAACACGCAAACTCCGCGCAGAGGACGACCCCCCCCACCCCAAAGGTTGGCCAACCCCGGGGTTCGAACCCAGGACCTTCTTGCTGTGAGGCGACAGCGCTAACCACTGCGCCACCGTGCCGCCCGAAGCGCGGTGGCAAAAAGGAAGGAAGGAAGGAAGGAAGGAAGGAAGGAAGGAAAACAGACAATAAGTGGGAGGGAGAGTGTGTGACGACGCCTGGTTGTTAGGCCGGCCAGTGGACCCTCGCACGCCGGCGTTACAAAGGCGTTGCTTTTCTGGCCGGCGACCAAGGCGGCGGTCATTATACACCTGTATGACCAGACATACACACTCCGTTCCCACACACTGACTCAGCGTCTACTACTCACACACCTGTTGCTGCGGCGCTGCTGGGCTCAGGCATGTCAGTGTGTGTGTGTCTGTGTGTGTGTGTGTGTATACCCATACAATCACGCATATGTGTGTACCAAGGCACATTAAGTGTGTACCAAAGATGGCCTCAGGTGAAGAAGCCCCAATCAGCAGCAAAACCCAGACTATGACTCACGGCTATAGTGTGCACCTGCCAAAGGTTCACACACACACACACACACGATGACACACAACACTTCTTTCCCATGCTCTCTGGCTCTGCAAGCGCTCACTCTTCCGGAGACATCCGCGAGAGGAGACGAGGACACGCCGGCTCAGACGTCACGACCCAACTTCACTACACTCGTGGGGGGAAGAGGAAATGAAAGGAACGCGGGTGATTTGGAGGCCGTTGTGCGTGAAAGTGTGATTTAAAAAACACAAAAACGGGGGGCGCCCGGGTAAGCGTGGCGGTCTACTCCGTCGCCCACCGATACGGGAATCGCCTGATCGATTCCCGGTGTTACCTCGGGCTTAGTCGGGCGTCCCTACAGACACTACTGGCCGTGTCTGCGGGTGGGGGAGCCGCATGTGGGTACGTGTCCTGGTCGCTGCACTGGCGCCTCCTCTGGTTGGTTGGGGGCGGGGGGGTGGGGGGGTGGAGCAGCTACCGGGACGGCTCAGAGAGCGGAGTGATCGGCCAGCTACGACCGGGGAGAGAAGGGGGGGGGGGAAGAAGAAGAAAAATCAGTCTCCATGTTTTATTTAGAAGCCGATCTGGCACTCAAAACCACACACACACACACACACACGAAAAAAGGAAACAACCACACATAGCGGCTTGCCAGCGAGTGTGGATGAGGAAATAGCAGGCCGGGACACAAAGGGAGGCTAAGAGGAGAGAGAGAAAGGAGTCCGGCAGTATTCTGTTTGAAGGCAGCCAGGGAGCGGGGAGTCCAAAGTGTCGGGGAGTTTCAGCCCACAGCCTTGCAAAGTGAAATTCTAATTGTGTGAAAAGAGAAATGTGCTCCGCTCCCTCTCTCTCCCCCCGCATAGCAAAGGGGGGAGAGAGAGGGAGAGAGAGAGAGAGAGAGAGAGAGAGAGAGAGAGAGAGAGAGAGAGAGAGAGAGAGAGAGAGAGAGAGAGAGAGGGCTGGGCAGGCTCCAAGCTCCCACCCCCAGACTCGTTCCAATGTAAAAGGGATTTCTTTGTGCTCTGCGGTCTGTGGTTGTTGTCGTTTCCTACGGAGTGTGAAACTGCAAAGGCGTTCAGTCACGTGTCCCCTGCTATCTGGGGAGGCAGGGGAGCTGGCGGGGGGAGAGGGAGATACCGGACTGGTGGAGTAGTCTCTCTCTCTCTCTCTCTCTCTCTCTCTCTCTCTCTCTCTCTATCCCTCACTTCTCTCTCCATCCCTCACTTCTCTCTCTCTCCATCCCTCACTTCTCTCTCCATCCCTCACTTCTCTCTCTCTCTATCCCTCACTTCTCTCTCTCTCCATCCCTCACTTCCCTCTCTCTCCATCCCTCACTTCTCTCTCCATCCCTCACTTCCCTTTCCATCCCTCACTTCTCTCTCTCTCTCCATCGCTCACTTCCCTCTCCATCCCTCACTTCTCTCTCTCTCTCCATCCCTCACTTCTCTCTCCATCCCTCACTTCCCTTTCCATCCCTCACTTCTCTCTCTCTCTCCATCCCTCACTTCTCTCTCTCTCCATTGCTCACTTCTCTCTCCATCCCTCACTTCTCTCTCTATCCCTCACTTCTCTCTCCATCCCTCACTTCTCTCTCCATCCCTCACTTCTCTCTCTATCCCTCACTTCTCTCTCCATCCCTCACTTCTCTCTCTCTCCCTCACTTCCCTCTCTATCCCTCACTTCTCTCTCTCTCCATCCCTCACTTCTCTCTCCATCCCTCACTTCCCTTTCCATCCCTCACTTCTCTCTCTCTCTCCATCGCTCACTTCCCTCTCCATCCCTCACTTCTCTCTCTCCATTGCTCACTTCCCTCTCCATCCCTCACTTCTCTCTCTCTCCATCCCTCTCCATCCGTCACTTCTCTCTCTCTCCCTCACTTCTCTCTCTATCCCTCACTTCTTTCTCCATCCCTCACTTCTCTCTCTCTCCATCGCTCACTTCCCTCTCCATCCCTCACTTCTCTCTCTCTCCATCCCTCACTTCTCTCTCCATCCCTCACTTCTCTCTCCATCCCTCACTTCTCTCTCTCTCCATCCCTCACTTCTCTCTCCATCCCTCCCTTCTCTCTCCATCCCTCACTTCTCTCTCTCCATCCCTCACTTCTCTCTCTATCCCTCACTTCTCTCTCTCTCCATCGCTCACTTCCCTCTCCATCCCTCACTTCTTTCTCCATCCCTCACTTCTCTCTCTCTCCATCCCTCACTTCTCTCTCCATCCCTCACTTCTCTCTCTCTCCATCCCTCACTTCTCTCTCCATCCCTCACTTCTCTCTCTCTCATCCCTCACTTCTCTCTCTCTATCCCTCACTTCCCTCTCTATCCCTCACTTCCCTCTCCATCCCTCACTTCTCTCTCTATCCCTCACTTCTCTCTCTCTCCATCCCTCACTTCTCTCTCTATCCCTCACTTCCCTCTCCATCCCTCACTTCTCTCTCTCTCTATCCCTCACTTCTCTCTCTCTCCATCCCTCACTTCTCTCTCTATCCCTCACTTGTCTCTCTCTCCATCCTTCACGTCTCTCTCTCCTTCTTCTCTCTCCCTCCCCCACTTCTCTCTCTCTCTCGCTCTCTCTCTCTCTCTCTCTCCATCTGTGTGTGCCTGTGAGTCTGGGCGAGAAAGTGTGTGTGTGTGTGCGTGAGAGAGGGGGGGAGAGAGAGAGTGTGTGTGTGTGTGTGTGTGTGTGTGTGTGTGAGAGGGGGGGGAGTATGTGTGTGTGTGTGTGCGTGTGTGTGTGTGTGTGGCCAATTAGGGCTGCAGAGTAACTGGTGGCCAGTGTAACAAGACCTCTGACAGCATGTGCACAGTGCTGGCATGTGGCCTACAGCTAATCCCTAGCTGCACAGCCAATACCCTGATCACAGGTTCAAACCCCACCCGCATCTACAGCCATCACCACACTGCACTGTCATAACACCTGGATCACACGTCTGCAGTTTGTGTGCGTAACAGCGTGAGGGTGTTGTGTGTAACCTGCTTACCACACCCAGACTGGGTGTGCGTGGTAAATCCACCGGTGGACAAAAAAAAAATAAAAAATAAAAGGGTAACACACACAAACACACAAACACACACACACACATTACATTATCCTGAGAAACGCCCCGGGGTTTCAGCGCTGCAACCATCGGCGCGTCGGACGTCCTCTCTTCCCCCGAGAAGCCCGGGACCTCATCTTATCTATCAGGAATGTCACATAAATAAACCTCAAGAGAGGAAACGCCAGGCCGCAGCGGGTCCGTCCTTCACGCCGTCTCTCGCCGACGCACATAAACACAGCTGTACAATATCTGACTCGACTGGCCGAGGTCGAGAGGGACGAGCGCTGACCCCCCCCCCCCCCCAAAAAAAAAAAAACCCAAAACCAGGAGCGTGAAAGTACCTGATCCCGGCTACGGCGGCTTGCGGTCGGCGGTTGCTCGACCGCGGGGGTTGGCACCGGGTCCTGCGGCTCGCCGCGTGTCCCTGGTCGGCGGGGACTACGGGTAGGCTGTGGCTCGCACGGCCTCGGACCTGCTCCTCCGCTCCCTCCTCCCGGACCCGACGGGGGGGAAGCGGGCCCACCTGTTTCTACGAGGCTTTGCTCGGGGTTTTCCAAGGAACCGGGGCACTTGCGGTGTACTTGCCAAGTCCTCCTTCGTTGAGCGTTTGTTTTGAAGACCCCCGTCCAACAGCGGATTTCCCCTTGCCCCGCGTCCTCTTCTGCCCCAGACGGCTGTTGCTTTGGCGCGTCACATTCTCGGCAAGCGACACAAACAAAAACGACTTGAAAATGTTGCGCAAAACTGCATTTTTTTGGGGGGGGCGCCCGAGTAGCATAGCGGTCTGCTCCGTTGCCTACCAACACGGGGATCGCCGGTTCAAATCCCCGTGTTGCCTCCGGCTTGGTCGGGCGTCCCTACAGATACAATTGGCCGTGTCTGCGGGTGGGAAGCCGGATGTGGGCGTGTGTCCTGGTTGCTGCACTAGCGCCTCCTCTGGTAATAATAATAATAGATTAATGCTGTTGAGGTTCTTATACGCCAGTCCAGTACAACATGAGGTGAGTAGAAATGTGGTCGCTGCACTTGGCGCCTCCTCTGGTCAGTCGGGGCGCCTGTTCAGGGGGCGGGGGACAGCGTGATCCTCCCACGCGCTACGTCCCCCCCTGATGAAACTCCTCACTGTCAGGTGAAAAGAAGCGGCTGGTGAGCCTTCTCCGGATCGGCAGAGGGGGTGGGGCAGCAACCGGGACGGCTTGGAAGAGTGGGGTGATTGGCCGGATACCATTGAGGAGAAAAGGAGGAGGGGGCATGGTCGGTTTCAAAAAGTGGATCAGCTGAAAAGGAGCTTGGTCTTCTGGGCGTCGACATTATCAGTTTTCGTGAGAGAGGACTGAGCTGTTGGTGGTCCACTGCAGATCTAATGGGGGTGTCACCCCGGTTTGTGTTCGCACAACAGTGTTGTTACACATCAGACCCGCGCAGTTCTGGATTATGGGTCGTTCTTGTCCTCCAGCCTGGACCTTTATCCTCGCCGAACGCTGCACGGCTCTCAACCACGATGAAAATGTGCACAGCATCGTAAAAGCTGCACAAACAATAATGGCACCGTCTCCGCCACCGGCAACAAACCGTGTCCTGGTTTGAACCCCAAGGCATGAGGTGAAAGAGAAAAACAGAAGAAGAAGAAAAAAGAAAAAAAAACAAGAGACAGGGTCTGGAGGTAATCAGTCCACATCAGGTTTTCAGTTCCAGAAGTCTTTTTTATTTTCTGTTTATTTCAGCACCATGAAATCAGACTTTCTCAGCTCTATAAACCAGGTTTGTGTTTTCACCGGTCTCGACTTAAGTAGGACAAGAACACGGCAGCGTCCACGGCACGTTAACGAACAACGTCTCTGTGGTAGGCGAGTGTACCAAACACAATGTCTCCAATGAAACGCCGGTTAAACGTAACGCCAGACGAACAAGCCGTGACCGCCGGGTTGTGTTTCCTGCTCCTGCTGGAGTGGACGCAGTCTGCGGGTGGAAAGCCTTGAGGACCGAGACGGGGCAGCAGAGGCGAGTGGAACCGAGCCCACTTGGTGTTCACAACGCACGAACCAACCGGACCGTAAAGCAGACGGAGAAACAAACCGAGGTAGACACCGCAGCCGGGTGTACTTCAGAGGGGTCTGCATTTCTCTGACTGTTCCCTCAGAAAGAAGCAATGCGGACTGGTCCTGCTGCTTCTCTGACCCTAACCCTAACCCTAACCCTGCTGCTTCTCTGACCCTAACCCTAACCCTAACCCTAACCCTGCTGCTTCTCGGTGAAGACACCGTAGAAGGAAATTATTCATCGTCGTCATTATCGTGAATCAGAAACCAGAATCAGAAACACATGGTTTCCCCCAGCCCATAGCAGTGCAACACAAAGACAACAACAACACACATCCAAAAACTACAAGAACTAGAGGAACACATATATATATCCAAACTAACACATATATTTAACTAGACAAACAAAAAAAAGCACTGTCCAGGAGAACGAACGCCAGCCAGGATGACTGTCGGAACCGCCGGTCTGCATGGGCTAGCAGTTAGCTTAGCCTGCCCCGCTTCCGCGTCCTGTCAGACCGCCCTTGGTTTTTCCCTCTTCGGGCACAGCTCCAAGCAGGGCCGTGGTCCCCAGGCCCACAGGACGCCGCAGACCAAGCTCCCTCAGCCGATCCAACGCCAGCTCTCCCAGACAGACACCTTCGACACACCTCCCCCGCACTCCACACAACGACGCTAAAAACACAGGCGAGGCCGCCACCAGACCGCCCTCGGTGTTATCAGAACTGATGGTCTGCATGGGCTAGCGGTTAGCTTAGCCTGCCCCGCTTCCGCGTCCTGTCAAACCGCTCTCGGCGTCACCTCTTCGGGCACGGCTCCAGGCAGGGCCGTGGTCCCCGGGCCCACAGGATGCAGCAGACCAAGCTCTCCCAGCCGATCCAGCGCCAGCTCTCCCGGCCATCAAACGAAGACCAACTTAGACGCAGATGTGGACAAAGACACTGCATGGACGGTACTGGGCGAGGCCGCCACAAACGTGAATTTGCACCGCCACCTTCCCACACCAGAAGAGGAAAACATGAATGGACACACGTGAAGTAATTCGTGTGTGTGTGTGTGTGTGTGTGTGTGTGTTGCAGGCATTGAGAGGAGCTCTGCCACAGGGGCTGTCAGTGAGAGGGCTGGAGATGCAGTGCTGGAAAGGCATATTATTATGCTGACTGTTACACCTGGAGGGAGACAGGAACGAGCCCTGCTCCCCTTTAAGAAGGGGGTCCAGATTATCTACTTAGTGGTCACACTGTCAGCTTTTGGCAGTGCAACACTGCAGTCGAGATGGCACCTTGCAAATGGGTATGTCGCATCTGACACTTAATTTAGCATTAATCCAAGAGTGACTAATCATAGTCTTGGATGTCTTGGTCGGGACCTCATTTGGGGGGGGGGGGGGACTGCTCTGAAAACTGGGTCCCTAAACAGGTACCTTATCAAATTAGAGAAAGCATTAAGTGGAACTGTATAAATATGTTTAGTCATTTGACGCTGAAATGATGATGGCTTTTTCATAGTTTCATATAGCCCACTCTGAAGATGCTTCTATTAATCAGTCAAATATGACGTAAGTTCTGGGACACCAGACATGTAAGGATGTCAACATGAGGCCATTCTCCAAAACAAATGAAGCCACCAAACTAATCAACACCAACCGCACAACAAGCTAGCTCATCGTCTCCTAGTTGGTTTGTTGTCAGTTATTAGCAAATGGTTGTTTTTAGCTTGGCCGACTTAGAGGTCACCCACCCATCCATCCATCCATTAGCATCCTGCTCTCAGGGCCGCGGGGATGCTGCAGCCTATCCTAGCAGTCATTGGGCGGCAGGCGGGGAGACATCCTGGACAGGCCGCCAGGCCATCACAGGGCCCACACACACATACACACACCTAGGGACAATTTAATACAGCCGAGTCACCTGACCTACATGTCTTTGGACTGGGAGGAAACCGGAGCACCCGGAAGAAACCGACACAGACACGGGGAGAACATGCAAACTCTACACAGAGCACGACCCGGGACGACCCCCAAGGTTGGACTACCCCAGGGCTCGAACCCAGGACCATCTTGCCATGAGGCGACCGGGCTAACCACTGCACCACCGTGCCGCCCGAGATGGGACGCCGATCTCGCTAAATTAAATGTCAGGCAGGCAAAATATAGCCTACATTTTGCACACTTTACTGGGCCAAAGCAGCTAGGCCGATTAATTAAAAGGAAGATGGAACATTTCTGAAATTACTGAATAGAGTTACTTTCACACCCAATCTCATATAGAGGTTAGTTTACATTAAAACCAGTAAAAGAGAACACCCTTGTTATGGTCACCTGAGGTCAGTAAGATCTGTGATTTACAGTATGTCCTTGCTGGCCCTGAGGTAAGAGGTATAAAATGTTCCCCTTAATCTAGCCAACAATCCTCTCAGTAGGTCTAAAGCTATGGGGCGAGTGAAGAGATGAACTTCTGATGTAGTCATTTCCCATTTGGGTTGTTGTTCTTCCCTGTACTCAGCTCAAAGTATTTTTTTCTGGGTCACAAATTAGCTCCTTCCCTAAAGCTTCAGCCCGTTCCTCCCCTTCTAAACGTCCAGGCTCGACCACGGCCCCCAAGGACAGACGTATGCACTGCAAAAAAGACTCTGCGATCTTGCATGGAAAACCTTTAAAAACACTGCCGATCCCACTTCAGCCAAGAAGTTGAAAACTTCTCTGCTCGAGCCCCTCAGTCCCAGTCTCCACAGGGCAGTGCTACTGGATCTACCGGATGTGGCTCAGGAGTCAAGTCCATGTAGTCAGTCAGGTAATGGGCTGATGTATTATTAACTATGGTGGTGGGGGGGGGTTGCCCCAGGGGCTTCATCCGTTATTTATAAACAGATAATAGTGATGCAACTATCTGTTATCTCACAGGCTGGTTCTACACTGCCAGCTCATTCTGGAGCCACTGACAGAACCAGCCCAGATAATGACAGAACCTTTATTCCGGTTCTGTCTCAATAAACGGGCTGTGTTTCATTCACACTGCAGATACTGTGCAGAGTAAACAGATGTCATCTGTTAGGTATTCTGAAATCTGCCTGATTGGAGGAATACTACGTTCCCCTGGTGATTTCTGAGTAATGAAGGGATATGCACGAGCTGTGGATCGCTCCAGAAAAATCCCTAATACGTTACTTACGTAATCCTGCAACATTCATCTCGTACTTCAAGAGCACATCATACTAACAATGAAATCAAAAGCTGCAGGAAACATATTGCAGGTTTGGGAATGTTGCCCTTTGGATCAGTTGTGTGGAGTTTGCATGTTCTCCCCGTGTCTGTGTGGGTTTCCCCGGTTTCCTCCCACAGTCCAAAGACATGTAGGTCAGGTGAATGGGCCGTACCAAATTGTCCCTAGGTGTGAATGTGTGTGTCAGCCCTGTGATGGCCTGGCGGCCTGTCCAGGGTGTCTCCCCGCCTGTCGCCCAATGACTGCTGGGATAGGCTCCCGCATCCCCGCGACCCTGAGAGCAGGATCAGTGGTTTGGATAATGGGTGGGTGGATGGAGTCTATTTCTAATGACATGCAAGTCAAAATTCACCGTATGTAAATTTTGACCTGCCAAAAAAAAAAAGAGAAAAAAGAGTAAAAGATCAGATTAAACATATCTATCCAAATCTGCATATCTACACTTCCAAATAATACCAATTCTAAAACGCAACAACTAGGATTGATCCTGCATTTGGACTACATAAAAGAAATAATAACATTTGACAAATTCTCCAGGTAACACAGACTTAAAGCCATCTTGAGGTGGGAGAGGGTCGAGGCAGCTCATGCAGCCACTCCCAAACAGGAAGCAGCAGTTGAAGGGAGCAAGAAATGAATTCACCGAAATGAATTTGGTAGGTGCGTGTACTGCAAGCCCGACAGGTGGCTGCGTATTTGTGCGCAGGTGACGGCAAGAAGGTGCCGATATTCACTGTGACCCCGGCTACCGTCGCAAACTTGCTCACACTTGGCTACGACGATAAATAAGTAAACAGCAGGGACTGCACGCACATGCACACACACATTTATAAATGGAGAGACACAGTCACAAACACACAACCCAACACACATACACACACACACACACACACACAAAGAGGTCTCATTGAAAGGTTCCATCCCATTTACCAGAGCCCTGTGGTGTCTAAAAATACACAACTAGGCCTTGGAGAAGCCAGGATGTGGCCAGTGTGTGTTGAGCGTATTGATCTGCAGATAGTGGGTGTTTCAAGATCTGTTCAGGCTCCCCGGCCTTACAGGGATTTGGCAGTAGAAACAGTGTGAGTGTGTGTGTGTGTGTGTGTAGATAAGAAATGTCTTCTTGTTGACTCAAGAGGAGAGACAGTTTGCAAGGTCAGCTGAAACTTCTCGGCTGCACAAACTTCCTACTTGAATCCAGCACAATGACAGAGCCGACAGTAGTGAGATGGCACCTTTCTGTCATCTACGGGTCAAAACAATGACCCGTAACGGTGTTTAGCAGCAGAGAAAAGGCTCTACATGATCTTTTTTTCCAACGTGAAATTTGATGAATTTTCCTAGAGCGACCCCAACATTAGAAAAAGTTCAACAGTGTTTTGGTTCATATTTCCATTAAAGCTAGGGTAAAAAGATGGTCCTAAGGCCATGACACACCAGGCCGATGGTCGGCCAATGTCGGGCCGTCGGCGAGGGTCCGTGGCCCTAGTTTTTGTGGTGCGTCCCGCATTTTGGCACTAGTCGGACCCCTGTCGGCAGCTTTTCGGACGATTCAGCACGCTGACTCGGCGGCAAGAGCCCATCGACGAGAGAGATCACTCCGATTGGCTGTTCAGCTTAGCGAATCAGTGCACGAGAAGAGAAACGGAAGTTACGAAAGCAAGCCAACGACAGCCAAGAAGCCACACACAGGAGGCCCCGAACAGCAAAAAGCCGAGCGAAATCTTAAAATCAGAGGGTTTCATGCATCTCCAGCTCTCGACGCAGGTCCAGGAAAGCCCCCTGAGCCTGTCACTGTAGTATCCATCACTTCACCCATTTTGTGTGATTTCTCCTTGAATTTTGCCGCCGCCTCTTCCACAACCAAAAGACCCGGGGCTGACAGCGCCGTTTGCAACTTCTTATCGGACGTATTCTGGATTAGAAGCAGCTTTATTACGACCCCGTCTGTAGTGAGCGAGAGCTGAGTGAAGACGGTAAGCAAACCCTGCTTTGTTTACGGTTTGTATAGCCACAGTACTGGGCCTTCTGGTTTCAAATTTTGAACGACGACTAGACTACCGCCACCTGCTGGTATGGAGCGTTATTTCCTCTCACGCAGGTGCAGAACGTACATGCTAGTCGGCGGTTGGCTGCAGTCTTTGCGGTGTGGTCAAGCGCTACTTTTGGCCCAGACGCAGGCGATGTGAGGTGACGCAACAGTCGGCCTTCGTCGCCGCAAGTTGTCTTGACGTCGGTTTGGTGTGTCTGGGCCCTTAGGGTCATGTTTGACCCGGAAGTTAAAATCAGGTTTATAAACAGGTCTTTGGATCAGGTAAATGATCTTTTGTCAACCTCAAATTTGATTTTCCTAGAGTGACCACAACATTAGAAAAAGTGAAACTGTTTTTGTTCATATTTCCATGGAGGCTGTACACCACTAGGGGTACTAAGATTGTCTTAGGGTCATGTTTGACCCGAAAACAAAAACTACTTTCTGCACATTTCTGCTGCTTTCTTAGGCTATACGAGTGCTATCTCTTACTAAAAAGTTAATTTTTACACCTATGCAGTACCATAAGCAATAATAATAATAATAAAACCCCTCTACTTTAGTAAAGAAAACAAGTATGACAGGTGTGTTGTAATAAAGACGAGTGGTGTCCACTGATTAAATGCAGTCTTTCTGCACTGTGAAGAGGGGAAACCCAGATAGTCACAAAGTTTGTGATGAATGACAGGTTGTTTCTTCGCGCAAAATAGATTTGGGGTTTAAAATGAAATTAAGCTGCTTTAATTTAGAGGTTTAATGGAGGCGGGTCATAAATGACCCTCAGTATGCAGAATGTGTGGCCAACACAAGGGATAACTTTAAATACTGTGTTCTACAAAAGAGTCAAGCAGTAGCCTCTCACCAAGGGTGAAGATCTCTGAGTGAGCAGAAGCAATGTGCGTAGGAGTTAAACCTCATCTTCATCCATAGAGAAGTAATCAATGAGAAAAGCCGCCACTGTGCCATTTCTGGGCCTGACCGGGTCACATCTGATCTCAATTACAACTTAAACAAACCACAATCGAACAAAGTGGTTGATCTGTGGAGTAGATCAATAGCAGCGAGGCCTGTTTTGTCTCGTCTCCTCTGCTCTTCGCTGCACTCGGTCTGACTGGCTCTCTACTCTAGAAAGAACAGGTTCTGACCCAGCCCACCACAACTCAATTAGAACTGGCGGCCATGCCACTGTGGTTTTCACTGGACAGAGCAACATGTTTTCCAAATGCAACTTGGCCAAAGGTTAGTAAAATCTTTTTCCAGCCTTGGACTAAAAAAAAAAACAAAAAAACGTACGGTTTGTTTTTGTGGAGTTCGAGCTAAAGTGAAAGTGCACAAGACCAAATGGATGTATAGATGGATAAAGGCACAATGCATTGGTTTAAATGCAGCCTTCAACTGTGCCTGCAGGGGAGCCATGGTCGAATAGACAGCAAACAGACGTGATCATGGGACCATCTTCTTTTCTTTTTTTTTAGATTTTGGGGCTACAGCCAATTCAAGGATTCATAAATTATTCATCATCAAGTAAATAATCAGTGATAATTACTGTTCTTCGTCAATTTCCTGTGCAATATCAAAAGCTAAAAGGTACAAATATCCATCCATTATCCAAACTGCCCATCCCGCGTAGGGTCACAGGATGCTGGAGCCTATCCCAGCACTCATTGGGCAGCAGGCGGGGAGACACCCTGGACAGGCTGCCAGTCCATCACAGAGCCCCCCCCCCACACACATACACACCTAGGGACAACTTAGTACAGCCGATTCACCTGACCTACATGTCTTTGGATTGTGGGAGGAAACCGGAGCCCCCGGAGGAAACCCACGCAGACACGGGGAGAACACGCAAACTCCACACAGAGGACGACCCAGGACAACCCCCAAGGTTGGACTACCCCAGGGCTCGAACCCAGGACCATCTTGCTGTGAAGTGATCGCACTAACCACTGCGCCACCGTGCTACCCAGGTACAAATATATCAGTATTATTTCCAGTCAGGTCCCCTCCAGTCATATCCTGTGACATAATGAAAAATTATATTTAAAGAGAGAACTGCTCAGAAAAGATCTTTTTTAGGCTATAAGATTGTATTTTGCTGTAGTGTCACCGACTCACTGCAGTGGAAGCAAAGCTGACTGGTCCCCTACTAGAACCACCTCCGCACCACAGCCAAGAGACCTCTAATCTGTGCCAATCAGACGATGCTAATCGACCATTTGTCATAGAAGTGGGCCCCAGCACACTCCCCTCCAGATCTAAAAATCCACCGTGGACCCTAGCAACATGCTGGCATCGCCACACAAGTGGGCAAGGCACTAAGGGGACAGAAATAGCAAAGTGGTGAATAATAGAGAGAGAAAAAAAGCTGTGGTGCATTTAACATGCCGGCTGGAGGCTGATGCACTGGCGAGAGAGAGTGAGTGAGAGTGTATGAAGAGAGGGAGCGGGAGGGAGCGAGAGAGAGGGAGGGGGAGAGCGAGAGCGAGAGAGAGGAGGGGGGGATGAACGGAGGGACAGATGTGCAGAGGGACAGATGGAGACAATGAAAAGGTAGGTGACGATTTGAATGGGGGGGGGGCGGGAAAACGAGGGAGACAACATGAGTGAGGAAGAAACTGAGGCAAGAGAGACTGATGGGAGGAATGAAAGTGGGAGAATGCACCATGTAAGTGAAGCAAGTGCCACCCCCACTCTCAGCGAAGGTGTGGGCGTTCGGGAAACTTGGTCTTGAGCCAGCTATGAAGCTCACAGCTAGCATACGCAGGTACAGCTGATGAAACCAGCTTTAGGTGATGCCGGCGTAAGAGCACTGGTTGCAAACACTGGTGTTGTTTATGTTTTGTCAGTTTCTATGGATTTTATGTTTTTCCATTTACAAACTGAACGACGCCATGTCGATGACGACTTTTTATGTGCTGAAGCAAAACCAACAAGTATTTTGATTTGGTTTGGGTTATGCCAGTTGCAAAATCCTAATTCCTCTGCACCAGTGAGCTACTGCGAATTCATTTGAATAGACTTTCTATTCTATCTATTTTGGATAGAGTCATAAAATGAGCACCTCAGAATTCCGCCTAGAACATGGACGGCGGCAATTAGCTGCCATGGTAGGGCCAAGTCCATACACACACAGGCACATGGAGAAAGAGGGATGGAAACAGAGGAAAAAAAGGTGATAATTACATTTTCTTAGCTGTCATTTACATCCCGGCGTTGTCACATCGCAGTAAAACACGGCTCACTTTTATTAGCGTATAATACAGCAGTAGCAGGATGATTGGCCTCAGAAAGAATGGAAGACTGTTGAATTTCAGACATATATATGGAGGTCTAGTTGCTGAAGGCCTTAGTCTTAGCACAGGTGACTTTCTCAGCTGCACTGCGGACACCACTGACTGACTATATACAGCCTTTAAAAAAAGAATGGCAGAGCTCTAAAATGGTGCTGTGGCGAGACAAAAAGGGGGTGAGTTGGATTGTGAAATGAGAGCAGCTTGCTTCCTGTTGCGATTGCGTATGTGCAGTTTCTCCATGCGAGCAGAATGGAGGACAAACAGATGGATGGACAGCCGCAGAGAACGACAGACAGCACCATCAACAGAAGACCGCGCCGCTGCACTCTATCGCTGCTTATTTCGCCCGTATATGGTCGGTCCTTGTGTATGCGTCTGGAGATTGTGGTGTTGTTGTCCTATGTTGGGTACAACTGAGAGAGCCACGAAACCGGAGTCAAATTCCACGTTTGTGCAAACCTACATGGCCAATAAACATGATTCTGGGGGTTCTGATCTGAGATGAAAAGGGAACGGAAATAAGCGAAAAGGCCAGAGGTATTTGAAGCATTTCCCAATAAGCTATGGATCGTAGCACCACATCAAGCTATACACTTGAATACAAACAAAAAACAGCTTGCAGTGCGTTGTGTGTGCACTGCAAGCTCTAAAGCTAATGTAATCGTTAGGCATTAATTAAGACCTGGCATAAAGCTAGTGGAGCTTCTTTTCACACTTACCCAGTTAGCCGGGGCGTGAACTGTAGAATTTTATGCCATTTCTGATCCTGGCTTAATGATGAAATGACATAGGCTTCCGTCTAGGTTAGTGCCACTAATAAAACATCAGCGTAAAACGCCAAGTTAATCACTAAGCTAAGAGTTCAGTAATATCCGGCTATGGTGTTAGGAAGCTACTGGCCGCTCTCATTGGCAGCGTCGTGCCCACACCAGTCAAGTCAAGTCCTAAATCACTGTTACAGCGTCAGATGAATTTACATTAACAAAGTGAGAAATGGCGGCATGGCGGCGCAGTGGTTAGTGTGGTCGCCCTCACAGCAAGAAGGTCCTGGGTTCGAGCCCCGGGGTAGTCCAACCTTGGGGTTCGTCCCGGGTCGTCCTCTGTGTGGAGTTTGCATGTTCTCCTTGTGTCTGCGTGGGTTTCCTCCCACAGTCCAAAGACATGTAGGTCAGGTGAATCGGCCATACTAAATTGTCCCTAGGTGTGAATGTGTGTCGGCCCTGCGATGGCCTGGTGGCCCGTCCAGGGTGTCTTCCCACCTGCTGCCCAATGACTGCTGGGAATGGCTCCCGCATCCCCACAACCCTGAGAGCAGGATAAGCGGTTTGGATAATGGATGGATGGATGGATGGATGGAAAGTGAGAAATGAGTGGATAAGATAAACGACAACTGATGATAATAACATCTATCCTGAAAATGATCATCTCAAACTTTTTCACATAAACGAATATCCATTTCATTATTATCTATTACCGAATACTGTAAAACGACTATGACTCGACTCACTCCCAGTTCACAAAAGCCTTTGATTCTGGAAGAATTTGCTTTTTTTTTTCTTCTTTTTTTTTTACGCTGTCGGTACGACACTTACCACGAAAAAACGTCAAGCTGCGCTTATGAACCATGATAGAAACTGATGTGTTTCGCTCCATTCAGCAGTGCTTGGTCCAGCAGAGAGGACAGGTGGAAGCTTGCCTATCTTCCTCTCTTCCAACCAACAAGATAGTATATCAACACATGATACTAACAGACATTTATTTAGCTAGTGGGCAGTGATTAGCCTGCCAGAGAGAATAAGGTGGAACTTCCTCTCTGGTGGACCAACCAGGGAGAGGCATTAAAGATAGTCAACTAGCAACAGATGGTAATGTAATGAATGGTGTAAATTTTCCAAGATTGCCGCTTTGAAACTATTCAGTGACAAAAAATGGAAAGAAAAACCCTAAAAGAAAGGGGAGAACCCTCAGGAAGGGGGATGGAAACCCTCTTCCAGGATGGATAGGTGTACAACAGATGTCGAGTACAAGGTCGAACCAAACGGTGCATCGGAAGGTCCTGGAGACGCCTTCCTACAGCTCCACTTGTAGCAGATTTCACATAGCTAAGCCAGCGTTTAACTAAGGCTATGCATAATGTAAAATGCTTCTAACAACTAGATAAAATAAGCCGAGCCCTTGGTATGACATAACATTTCAAGAGCTGGTTTTAAAGTCAACAACAGACATCTTTTCACCAACACTACATATGAGATAAAATTGCAGGTGGTTGGCTTTGTAGTAATTCAGACGACAACACACACAACAGGAGCATGACAGCTAAAAAGATACTGAAAGATACTGAGTGGCCACCTTACAAAGAGCAGAGCCTGTTTTCTCATCTCATCATCAGCCGTTTCTTCGGGGTCAGGTCACGGTGGCAGCAAGCGAAGTAGGGCACTCCAGACGTCCCTCTCCCCAGCAACGCCCTGCAGCTCCTCCTGGGGGATCCCAAGGTGTTCCCAGGCCAGATTGGACATGTAGTCCCTTCAGCGAGTTCTGGGTCTACGCCAGGGTGTCCTCCCAGTTGTATGAGCCCGGAAAACCTCCAAAGGAAGGCACCCAGGAGGCATCCTTATCAGATGCCCCAACCACCTCAACTGGCTCCTTTCGATGCGAAGGAGCAGCGGCTCTACTCCGAGCTCCCTCCGGATGTCCAAGCTCCTCACCCTATCTCTGAGGCTGAGCCCAGACACCCTACAGAGGAAACTCATTTCAGCCGCTTGTATCCACGATCTCACCGTTTCGGTCACTACCCAAAGCTCATGACTATAGATGAGGGTTGGAACGAAGATGAGGGTGAGAACGAATCTCAATTTACCAGTCAACGAACTGACCGGAAAATTGAGAGCTATGCCTTCCAGCTCAGCTCCCTCTTCACCACAACGTCCGCACTACTGCTGATGCTGCACCAATCCGCCTGTCAATCTCAAAATTTCAGTTCCCTTTTTACAGTGTTTGATTTTTTTTCTCATAATCATTATGCGGCTTTAACAATACACAGTGAAATTGGACTCTTACCAGTTGTTGGTGTTGTGTATCTATTTTTTAAAGCTGAAATTCCTGATTTCCCCGACCTTTCCCTTGTTCTGAGCAGCGAGAACTACAAACAAAGTGCTGCAGCCATTGTTGCTTGCATTCTGTCAGCTAACCAATATACAATCCCTGCCCTTGGAAAAATGGCATCCTCAGACCAAAGCAATCTGACGTATTACAAACTACATGAAACTGTATGGTACTGCAATATTGATTGCAGAATTGGTAAATTATCTGTCCAATAGAAGTATTACCACATTACCATCCTGTTTCAATCCTTTTTCCTGTTTGAGTAGGGACATGTTTGCCGCTAAACTACTGTTCCTTCTAACCAATCAAAAATGTCAACGGCGGTATATGAAGAGTATCTCTTAGTAACCTGACTCCATGGTCCAAATTGATTAAATTACTTTTTTATTAATAAAGAAATAAAAGATTTCAGCTTTGACACTTTTCACTAGTTTCAATGGTTTTTAACTTTCAACAAGTCACGCATTGCTTAAAAACCAAGAGACAATAGTATAAGACCTATCAATCATGTTGAATAAGAGAGCTGAAGTTACCAAACTGCACCAGCCAATTCTCTGATGTTCAGCCTAAAAATAATATCCGTTTTGAAATGATGTTTTTTGCAGTGGGCAAAAGCCTCGCCTTACTTGAGGAACAAACTTTCATTCAGGTGGCCTGTGACGGCAGTGGCACGGGCCGGGACAGTGATTGTGCAGGAGGGAAACACTGTTCCTTCCTGTAGCCTATTCAGGCCTCTGCCAGCCGCCACAGGCTCCAACAGGAAACACATCTCAGCCACTTCCTGCCCCTTGCAGGAAGCTCAGTATGGAGGGAGGGGTGAAGCAATCCTGTCAAAGACCTTTTAAGTGTTGATTGGAGCTGGTTTCCAAGGAGACCTAAAACCATCTCAAACCAGATTCCACAGTGGCTCATAATAGTGCAGATTTAATGCTCAAGCCTTGTGGCGGAAAAAAGAAAAAAGATAGTAGACAGCCAGGGTTTTTCTGGAGCATTTGCCTGAGGCTGTGCATTGCTAGAAGTCCCTGCAAAGTGAAGAATGAATTGCATCAATTGTACTGGAGATCTCGCTGACAGGTAGGTTGCAGTTTACATCTAATTAGAGGAGGAAAGAGTTGAGGCAGGATGAAGCAGGCTAAAAAAGTAGGTCTAATGAGTATGTGGCATGGCTGGTATCGCACAGACACACAGACACACACAAAATTTATTGTGCCCACAGTCAAGTCTATTTGAGTGGTATAGAATAGTCAGAATGAAATGGTATGAATACAAAAAGAGACAAGGAATGCTCGACAGAGGGGGTGGAGCAGTGGCTCGGAAGAGTGGAGTAGTGGGGGAAAATCCCCCTCCCCCCCAAAAAAAGTGTTCTAAGCAGGATATTCCTGGACAATGAATTCCTATTTTATTTCGACTAAGTGACCAACGAGGCAAAGTTCAGCTCCTCGATAGAAGGTAAGACACTGGGTTAGACAACGCTTGATGAGGGCTCACAAATAGTCACAAGTTTCGTTAGGAAGAAAACCTGTTAAGACTCGAGACAAGACTCTAAAGAGTACATTTGTGAAGATGTGCTTGAGTTTGCACAGTGAAAAAACACATACACTGCAGTTCTTTGTGTGCCTCCGCATGTGTGTGCGCATTAAGACTGAACAAATATCGTTTCAGCATCAACATCACAGTGTACACATGCACAATAGTCACATTACAAAAGGATGCAATATCCAGCAAACTGGGCCCATCGCTCACATTAGACCAACACCTTTTTACTGCTTGACAGAGAACAACAGCCTCGCAAAGCCAACAAACACATTTCACTTGGCTTATTGTGATGCGGTGGCAAGGCTCAACAGACATTTGTTTGTGTTAGGGATGTCGCCAGTGGCCAGGTACCAAAACTACTTTGCAGGAGACTGGATCAGCCTTTAATCAGTCAGCGCTGCCAACTTCCTGACGTACAAGCAGGGCGGCACATTTCGACACATGCTGTTGTGCTGCTAGTAAACGCCGCTGCCGCCAACAGATCAGGCCACGTACCCGGTCTGTGCAGGATTCTTGATGTCTTTGGTAAACGGACTGCACTTACATAGCGCTTTTCTGTTCTACCGACCACTCGGAGCACTTTACAGTGTACGCCTCACATTCACACACACATCCATACACTGATGGTGCAGGCTGCCATGCAAGGCGCCAACCTGCTCATCAGGAGCAGTTAGAGCTCAGTCTTGCTCAAGGACACGCTCTCTGGCCGAGATGGGGATCGATTACTAGACATCCCTGCTTTACCCCCCCCGAGTCAGGCCGCCCTTTGATAAAACGTTCTAGAGCAGTGTCAACGCTAAACTCTCTCAGCGTTGCTGTTGTTGTCGTGCTGAAAACGGGGTGCTGCTCGTGGCCTCCGTCATCTAAACTGATCCTCACAGTTCGGTCGATTCTCAGTGGATCCCTTGCAGACTAACACCTCATAGCAAAGCGAGCTGAGAACGGGAGATTAAGGCTGGCTATGGAAACTTACTAGCAGGAGGTTTGTAGTTTTATTCATGAAGACATTAATGTGGCGCTGCTGTTTATTGCTCTTCTAATTTTGGTCATTTAGACGAAGTTTTTAATTTAACATGTTTGCATTTTAGCAAGAAAATATTCAATAATCTATTTTGTCGGGCATCTGGGTAGTGTACCGGTCTATTCCGGTGCCTACCAACACTGGGATCTCGGGTTCGAATCCCCGTGTTACCTCTGGCTTGGTCGGGCGTCCCTACAAACATAATTGTCAGTGTCTGCGGGTGGGAAGCCGGATGTGGGTGTGTGTCGTGGTCGCTTCACTAGCGCTTCCTCTGGTTGCCTGTTCATGGGGGGGGGGCGGGACTGGGGGGGAATAGTGTGATCCTCCCATGGGCTACGTCCCTCTGGTGAAACTCCTCACTGTCAGGTGGAAAGAAGCGGCTGGCGACTCCACATGTATGGGAGGAGGCATGTGGTAGTCTGCAGCCCTCAATGGATCGGCAGAGTGGGCGGAGCAGCGACCGGGGCGGCTCGGAAGAGTGGGGTAATTGGCCAAGTACAACTGCGGAGAAAAAGGGGGGGGAAATACGACAAAACAAAAAACCATACACAGACACAAACATGGGCCCACAGCGGCTCCTCGACTGGATGCAAGTGTCTTGGAGTTGACGGTGTTTTTCAAGAGTGGTCAGTAGAATGAATCCTATCTGACCTTCGTCACATGCTTGACCAACCGAATTCACTTCTTCACACCACCAAGGAAGACTTCTTTTACACCAAACCGGGCCTTCAGCTCCATTTCCCTTTCTCTCGTTCGCTGTTTCTGTCTGTTTCTTTACTGGTCTGTCACTTCCTCCACCGCCTGCCAGCTCTCGTCCCTCCTCTCCCTGATGAATGTGTGAAAGTGTGTGTGTGTGTGTGTGTGAGGAGGGGAGCAGCGTTGCGGGAGCTGTCTGGAAGAGGAGGAGGTGCGATAGTGGAGTGGAGTCAACCATTTACTGGAACACAACGTGCCGTTTCAGTCTCATAGATACAGGCCGCCCACTCGCCAACTTTTCATCTGAGAGAGGGTTACTACTTGTGTTCACTACCCGTACACACCACCCATGGAGTGAAATAACGCAATCGATGCTTTGCAATGGGTGCTCTGCCCCGATAGCATAAAACAAGGGGAGAAAAACCCAGTATCGACAAGTCTGACCGCTTATCCCAATTCACAACAGTCTGTCTTCACAAAGACGTATTTATCGTGTATCGCTCACAGGCTCGGCCCTCAACAACCACCACGGGGACAAAAGGAGCTGGGAGTTGCTGTCGAGTTTTCAACCCAAGTTGAAACGTAGAGGCGCGTGCTCAGCTGCCCAGCAGGAACTGCACCCTCAACCTCAGAAAATCCCACTGGGTCCTAAACCATCCGCAGTCACGCATCTGCTTTTTACACTATGGGGCCGCGCCGTGAAAGGCACAAGGTATGAATCCTTCTGGCCGGATATGGGTATGTGTCCTGGTCGCTGCGCTAGCGCCTCCTCTGGTCGGTCGGGGCGCCTGTTAAGGGGGGAGGGGGAACTGGGGGGAGTAGCGTGATCCTCCCACGCGCTACGCCCCCCTGGCGAAACTCCTCACTGTCAGGTGAAAAGAAGCGGCTGGCGATTCCACACGTGTCGGGGGAGGCGTGTGGTAGTCTGCAGCCCTGCCCGGATCAGCATGGGGGGTGGAACAGCAACCGGGACGGCTCGGAGGAGCGGGGTAGTTGGCCAGGTACAATTGGGGAGAAATAAAGGGGGGGGGGGAATCTACCCCCCCCCCCAAAAAAGAAAGGTACAAATCCCTTTCTGTTACATCAGCACATTAATCATGCGTTTCCTTTGCAGTCAGGTCCAGAAGTGACATTCTGACAGCGTCGCTGGTCTCGGTTCTGATTCACTCCCAGTGTGTCTTTCAACAGCCTTCACAGATACTTGCTGTTCTCCACCACAGAGGAAATACTTAGTGGTGTTGCTCTTTTATAATGACGGGTCAAGCCAAACAAAGAAAAACATAATTAAAGACTAGAAATAGGCCTAGAGGAAAACACGAGGTTGCTCGCAGTGGAAGAAAGGCTTTAAAAAGATGAGCGCTTGAGACCAACCCGGACCAACCCGGACCGTGCTGCTTCAGTACCAAACTGAACAGCTTTGGTACGTCAGTGCTGATTCCAAATTGCTGGCATGAGAAATCGGTGATGAACGAGGATTTCTCGTGAAATTCTTCTTCTTCTGGGGGTGTCCAGCTAGTGTAGCGGTCTGTTCCATTGCCTACCAACACGGGGATCACCGGTTCGAATCCCTGAGTTGGCTCCGGCTTGGTCGGGCGTCCCTACAGACACAATTGGCTGCGTCTGCGGGTGGGAAGCCGCATGTGGGTATGTGTCCTGGTCGCTGCACTATCGCCTCCTCTGGTTGGTCGAGGGCACCTTTTCGGGGGGAGGGGGGTAGTGTCATCCTCCCATGTGCTACATCCCCCCTGGTGAAACTCCTCACTGTCAGGTGAAAAGAAGCGGCTGGCGACTCCACATGTATCGGAGGAGACGTGTGGTAGTCTATAGCCCTCCCCGGCTCAGCAGAGGGGGTGGAGTAGCGACCGGGACGACTTGGAAGAGTCAGGTAATTGGACGTATACAGCTGGGGAGAAAAGCACCCCCCCCCCCCAAAAAACCAAAAGTGAACTTAACACCTCTTTTCAAAAATATTTCTTAATAAAATCTTTGATTCTATTTTTTACCCAATTTCCCCTCGGGGACGGATAGAGTGTTCTGATTCTGATATCCAAAAACCAAAACTACAGCTACTTAAGCCCAGGATAAACTATCTTGCTCATAATTTAAACAAACTTAAAATAAGTTAAACACATTTTTAACATTTAACCTCTTCACTCAAGTTATTTAATTCTGTACACTTATTGTGTAGTATTTACGTACAGTTATTGTGTAGTTTTAGGATCTCGTTATCTGTGAGGTATGACCTCCCAGGCATCTCCAATTAAACTGCTGTGCCAGATTTTGAATATTTTTTTTTTCTCCCTGTTTCTCCCCAATTGTATCCGGCCAATTACCCCACTCTTCTGAGCCGTCCCGGTCGCTGCTCCACCCTCTCTGCCGATCCGAGGAGGGCTGCAGACTACCACGTCTCCTCTGATACATTTGGAGTCGCCAGCCGCTTCTTTTCACCTGACAGTGAGGAGTTTCACCAGGGGGACGTAGTGCGTGGGAGGATCATGCTATTCCCCCCCGGTTCCTTCTGCTCCCCAAACAGGTGCCCCCGACTGACCAGAGGAGGCGCTAGTGCAGCGACACATACCCACATCCGGATTCCCACCTACAGACATGGCCAAGTGTGTCTGTAGGGACGTCCGACCAAGTCGCAGGTAATGTGGGGATTCGAACCGGCGACCCCCATGTTGGTAGGCAACGGAATAGACCGCTATGCTACCCAGACACCCAGATTTTGAACACTTTTTCAGACATCCGGCATTATTTAACGTTTTACTGTATTTTGATTGTGATTTCTGTCAGATTCTAACTTGCATGGACACGATAGGAGGAGGACTTCAGAAAACCATATACCACAAATACGGGCATCTGAAATTAAGAAAAACATTCTTTTCCTCCGTCTTCACGGATGTTTTGCAAAGTCAAATTTTTCACACAAATATTGCCGTTTCCGCCTAGCCATTTTTTCTCTGGCAAGTCGACTGAAAATTTGTCAGTGGGCACCTTGTCTTTGAGTCTGTATTCATTTTGTAGCCAGATTTACTTGCATGTGAGCACTTTCTGAACAATGACAGTGCATATGTTAAACTATCAAACTGCTTTAATCTTTACTTGTCATGTTGTGTATCCATTATAACCACACCTGTCAGGCTATGAACTCCTTGAAGAGACTGAGGTGGTTGCTGGAAAGATGCTTTTCTGGATTGGATGTGTTGCCTACCTTGGCGAGACAAACATACTTTGCAAATGGCTGGTGTAATAATGTCAGGTTTGGTTTTTTCATTGGCTATGTGGGCAAAGTGTTGCCATATTTTACTTGGAGGCCCTCTTTCTCAACAAGCTGGGCACAGGAAAGGTTACCTAGTGCTGCCAGTATACCTAGCTAACTTGTCCCTTCCTTGGTGAGTAGACAGACCTGCACAGCCAGTTAGGTCACTCACACTTCCACACATAGACACAAGGGTAGTCTATTTGATTTTGAATGAATCATTGGATGGATGTAGGACTGTGCGATATGACGATACATATCATGTGACAATAGAAAACGTCTATCATTTCATATTAAGCTCCATCATTTATTTCGTTGTGTCGCAAATCACACTCTTTACGGCAATATTTTTCGTCATTTGGACGACCCTTTCCACAGCACAGACGCAGTCAGGAAATTTGCATGAAGGCAATACAAACAAACATGGAGGACGGTGAACGTAACGCAGAACGGGGCAATTCCAAACAGAAGGACTCCGACCAGCCAGGACAAAACGAGGAGCTTGTACCTAGAAGAGGGGCTACTTCTGTTGTATTGGGTATGAAAAGTCTGACACCGACCAGAAAAGATGTCTGTGAATGTTCTCATTCATCCAGGTCATGGTTATCCAAAGGAGTTGAATCAAGTGCAACTGAGGAGCAACTGTCCAGTTGCACTCGACCAGAAAACTGTACTCTGTAAAATATGCTGCACGCCGGTCCCTACAACAGACTCAAACACCACTACCCTCTTTCACCACCTACGCAAGAATCATGTCAATTTGCGCAAAGGTTCAAAATAAAAGTAAAAAAATAATCGAATATGAGTAAGTACCTTTTATGTGTCAAGTATATAATTCAACATGTAATAAGAAATAGGTCTTTCTATGTGGTAATTTTATATAAAGCTATTTATTCATTGAATTTATAGAAAATGTGCTATATCATGATATGTATTGTCATCATGACATCAATGACCTATACCGCGATATAAATTGTCATCGTGACATGAATGACCATTATCATGATACTATGAATGACCTATATTGTGATATGTATCATTATCGTGATATGAATTACCTATATCGCGATATGTATCAATATCGTGATATGAATTAACTATATCGTGATATGTATCATTATCGTGATATGGATGACCTATATCGTGATATGTATCATTATCGTGATATGGATGACCTATATTGCAATATGTATCATTATCGTGATGTGGATGACCTATATCGCGATATGTATCATTATCGTGATATGGATGACCTGTATCGCGATATGTATCATTATCGTGATATGCATCATTATTGGGATATGTATCGTCGTGACACGAATGACCTATAATATGTATTGTTATCGTGATATGAATGACCTATATTGTGATAGGTATCGTTATCGTGATGTGTATCGTGATATGTATCATTATCATGATATGAATCACCTATATCGCAATATGTACCATCATTGTGATAAGTATCGTTATCGTGATATGAATCACCTATATCGTGATATGAGATTTTGGTCGTATCTCAAAGCTCTAAATGGATGGATGGATCATCACACTGCACTAGAAAGCAACACCCGGTACGTTTTCACAAAATAGTACTGTATTTTGTTAAATGCAAGTATCATTCTGTTTTAAAATGTTGGTACTATCGTACTTCTTTAGTGCCAGCATACTGTACAACCTTAAACCTGACTATAGGGTAAGGACTTTGAGTCACCAACAAAGGTGACTGACAATGTGAAACAATGATTTACTTTCCCTTTTCACCACTACATAATGTAAGCAAGAGCCCCCAAGGCATTTCAGAGGAGAGATTGCACAATAGTAGAACAACTATCTTGAAAACGGATGGGCAGTGCTGCACAGTGAATGCTGCCTACAGTGATGGTACCAGTATTGTATCGAAGCATTTCTTTGCCATAAAAGAACCTCATGTGCAAAAGCAGGACAGTAGTATACTCACTGATATTCCTGTATCTTGTCAAAGCCACTGAAGAACAGATCGGCTGTGGGATCTGAAAGAGAGGGAGACACTTTTAAGATACTGAAAATAGTTATCCAAAACACAACGTCAAGTGTTTAGGTCGAGGAGAAAAAGCACCACCTCAGTTTGGCTAGTATCAAGTATTGAGATATAACCTGCTTCCTTGGAGCATACAGCTCATCGCATAATTTCCCAACTGCTTGAACATGACCCAGAAGGGTCCAAGATCCTCGTACACATTAGCTCACATGACTGAAGTAAAGAATGAAATCATAAAATTATCATTATCATCATAACCACCTCACCTGACCTCTTGACCATGACAACACCTTAGTCACCACTATCATCATCATAATCCTCATGATTATCACAGTCATTAACACAGCGATAATCAAGCTTGCCACCAACATCCAACACCACCACCACTCACCTTGGTCAGTCATTCATCACAGCTATCGTTAATGTTAACATTATCACTTTAAGAACAAGCAATGACCTCCAACATAATTAATCCCATCTCCTGCATGACCATAAACCACATCGATGATCATAAACCACATCATTAGCCTGTTGTGTATTTACGGCGGGTTTTCCCCATACACAGTAGAAAGCTCCCTCACTGGGATGCTTAGTGAAACATCACTGCCAGTCCAAGGGAGAGCTTAAGTTCCCCTCAGTGTACACAGGCCGGGCTAGCCATATGGAGACCTTGCCATCTAGAACGGGACAACAGGCTCTGCTGACAGGCCCCGAGAGAGATTAATGGAGAAAAATAAACAGCCCAAAATAATACTGGTGGAAAGCAGGGAGGGAGGTTTGCAGAAAAAAAATGAGGTCAGAGCGCAATATCAATATGGTCTAGTCTATGCAGAAAGGAGGATGAAGTGGAGGCAAGAGTCAGAGGCAGAGAGGGATGAAGGTTTAGAGGTAGAAAAGATGAGAGCATGCTGGGGAGAGGGGTTGTAAATACAGCTTTTGTGAAGAAAATAAAAAGAACTGAAATAAGAGTGAGAGCATAAAAAGCAGGTAGCATAAAAGGGGAAGATAGATAGATGGTATGAATCATGAGGCAAGACTTGAAAGCCAGAGTCTCTCCAGTTGACACCACATATCAATCACAATGTCTGGTCTCTCACCTCCAACCTTTTCCATTTAGCCCCTATATAGGTTTCCCTTCAGCATGGTCTGAGGAACCAAGAGCTTAGAGGGATAGTGTCTGTACCCTCAAACTTTCAAACAAACCATACGAAATAAGACAATTTCAGTGCCCTGCACAAATAGGCTAAATGACAGGTACAAGATTGCTCATTAGATGCTAATTATGCTCACACTTGAATGAGACTTAATATGTTAATAAGAATTCCCTATTTGAGACGTCCACTTGAAGCTAGAAAGTGCCACAAGTGTTATTTCTATTATAAGTGTACTGATCTCAGGTGCTTTAAGCAGCATTTACAGAACTGAATTACACAACAAAGCTTGGCCACTTAATTATGAAAAATAAACACTTAATACCATCTCTTCTTATCAAGTGCGAAAACATGCTGTTTTATTACCCTGCCACACACCAATTTTGAAAAATTAAAATAAAAAAGTGGCAAAACTAAGAGCGAGTGAAAGAGTGTGGTGTGTCTCTAAAATCAATAATCTGATCATTATAAAGTCATAGAGGTGAGGATGCACCTCAAATCCTGAGGGTGGAGAGCGCTCTCCTCTAGAATCTTTCCCATGCAATACTGATCAAGGGGACTGAGGATGTTCCGAGATTTATCCATCTGAACTGGCTCTGCTGCTGTCAGCTTTAAGCCACCAAGGCAGTAGCTGAGCCTTAATGGGGATGAGGCGGGAGAGCTACAGTTACAGACTGGGAAAATCGTTGGAGCACTATTTTGTTGTGTAGCAGTCATGTGGTCAATAGCACTTAAAGAGGAGTTGAACGCTGGACCATTTTAGTGAGGTTCCTGAAATTTACAGGTTAAAAGCCATGTAAAGGTTAAAAACATGACAGGCTGGTCTTGGAACTATGTGATATTAGCGTAGCAGGATAAACACAGCTGCAGATAATGAAATGCCGAAGAACCAGCACTGACAGTACTACTGACAGTTGGTAGTGTTGGCTGTCTGCCCGTCAGTGCCGAAAGATATATATGCTGATGCACCTACAACCAACAGATTTTGCCTAAGGATATGGTTTGGCAACAGGGAAATGTCTTCTATAAAAACACATTTTACACCAGGGCCTTATTTAACACTAGAACGACCGGGATTTCACTCCTACCTAAAACGACCATGGGTGGTCAAAACGACCGCCGGTTTTTAAACTCTATATTCTGTCAAAATAAATACCCAATTGAGATATTAATGCATTGCATATGTTAGTATGTCTGTTAGGAAATGACTGACACCAAACTTAACATTTTAACAACTATAATACTATTTTTAAACAATGGTCGAACTTGAATAGTAAAATTGAAAAAGTGAAAATATTACCTGAAAAACAAAATGGAAAATGCGCATTGCTAATCTAACAAATGTAATAAGGCCTATACAACGTGAAATGTAAAGAAAGAACTGAAAATAACCATTGAAACAGTCTCAAACAACAACTGGAACTTAAAAACTACTAGAACGACCATGGGCGGTGGTTTTTAAACTCTATATTCTGTCAAGATAATAACCCAGCCTAGAGAGGAGGTGTGGTATTGTATGAGGAAGTCAGGAGTTGCAGAGAAGTATGTAGGAGTGGTGCAGGATATGTATTAGGGAAGTGTGACAGTGGTGAGGTGTGTGGTTGGAATGACAGATGGGTTCAAGGTGGAGGTGGGATTACATCAAGGATCGGTTCTGAGCTCTTTCTTGTTTGCAATGGTGATGGACAGGTTGACGGACGAAATCAGGCAGGAGTCTCTATGGCCTATGATGTTTGCAGATGACATTGTGATCTGTAGCGAGAGTAGGGTGCTGGTTGAGGAGAGGTGGAGGCATGCACTGGAGAGAAGAGAATGAAAGACAGCAGGAGCAAGATGGAATACCTATGCGTGAATGAGAGGGAGGACAGTGGAATGGTGAGGATGCAAGGAGTACAGGTGATGAAGGCGGATGAGTTTAAATACTCGAGGTCAACTGTCCAAAGTAACGAGGAGATCAGAAGAGAGGTGAAGAAGAGAGTTCGGTGTCAGGAGTGATTTGTGACAGAAGGGTAGCAGCAAGAGTTAAAGGGAAGGTTTACAAGATGGTAGTGAGACCAGCTATGTTACATGGTTTGGAGACAGTGGCACTGACGAAAAGACAGGAGGCGGAGCTGGAGGTGGCAGAATTGAAGACGCTAAGACTTTCACTGGGAGTGATGAAGGAGTGACACGACACGCATGATCATGCACAAACTACAAAGCGACTGCTCATTGGTCATTTTAGGTAGATCTTATCTTTTGAGCAATTGATCTAAAATTCACTTTAAATGCAAATATATCAAATTTTAAGAGAAGTGAGGGGGGCGGCAGGTCTGTATCTTTTGTTTTCACAAAGTTATTCAACTTTGAAAATCCAAAACAGCCATAATGACCATCTTGGTCGTTTTAAAAAAAGGCTACACAATACTGAATTACAAAACAAATACAAATCATAAAAACCTTTATTTGACGCAAATGAAGATATAAGACAGCAAATCCTTCCAGACACAAGATAAAAAGGAAATAATGTTGGCCTTCCACACAAATGCCAGTCTTAACAATGATGACGACGATACATGGAGCGATGCACACCAAAATTCATGACGGGGACTTGTAACTGGAACTAGTTGGCAGGCAGGTTAACAACCGTCGTGTCGCATGTTGGGACAGCACAGAAGACTCGCTGGCAGAGGTTTCTAACTCGCACAAACACACCTACACATTTTCTCCATTAGCACAAGAGCACAAGCTTGAGTAGTTTCCTATGAGTTGTGTTTGTGTGTGTGTGTGGGGGGGGGTGCAAGACAGCCTGGGGCAGATATATAAAAGCTGTACATGCATTAAAAGTTAATATGCCACTTTCCAAGCACAAATCAGAATTAATCAAACTTAAGTGGGCAGTGAAAGTCTATATACCTAGTATTTGGAGCTTTATTATTTGACTCAGCTTGTGTTGACTGTTGGCTTTGGGTTTATTTTGAGAGAGAGAGAGAGAGAGGTTGTGCCATCCTCTGGTTTACCCGATGTACAAGTCATGTCAGGCCAGGACTCCACAGTCTACACCCACTTACAGGCCAGTGGCCACTCTTTCGAGGATGAGGATGTGCGCATCCCTGTAGGGAGGGAGGAACGCTGCTTTGAACGGGGGGTCAAAGAGGCCATCTACACTACCGTTCAAAAGTTTGGGATCACATTGAAATGTCCATATTTTTGAAGGAAAAGCACTGTACTTTTCAATGAAGATAACTTTAAACTAGTCTTAACTTTAAAGAAATACACTCTATACATTGCTAATGTGGTAAATGACTATTCTAGCTGCAAATGTCTGGTTTTTGGTGCAATATCTACATAGGTGTATAGAGGCCCATTTCAAGCAACTATCACTCCAGTGTTCTAATGGTACAATGTGTTTGCTCATTGGCTCAGAAGGCTAATTGATGATTAGAAAACCCTTGTGCAATCATGTTCACACATCTGAAAACAGTTTAGCTCGTTACAGAAGCTACAAAACTGACCTTCCTTTGAGCAGATTGAGTTTCTGGAGCATCACATTTGTGGGGTCAATTAAACGCTCAAAATGGCCAGAAAAAGAGAACTTTCATCTGAAACTCGGACAGTCTATTCTTGTTCTTAGAAATGAAGGCTATTCCATGCGAGAAATTGCTAAGAAATTGAAGATTTCCTACACCGGTGTGTACTACTCCCTTCAGAGGACAGCACAAACAGGCTCTAACCAGAGTAGAAAAAGAAGTGGGAGGCCGCGTTGCACAACTGAGCAAGAAGATAAGTATGTTAGAGTCTCTAGTTTGAGAAACAGACGCCTCACAGGTCCCCAACTGGCATCTTCATTAAATAGTACCCGCAAAACACCAGTGTCAACATCTACAGTGAAGAGGCGGCTGCGGGATTCTGGGCTTCAGGGCAGAGTGGCAAAGAAAAAGCCATATCTGAGACTGACCAATAAAAGAAAAAGATTAAGATGGGCAAAAGAACACAGACATTGGACAGAGGAAGACTGGAAAAAAGTCTTGTGGACGGATGAATCCGAGTTTGAGGTGTTTGGATCACAAAGAAGAACGTTTGTGAGACGCAGAACAAATGAAAAGATGCTGGAAGAATGCCTGACGCCATCTGTTAAGCATGGTGGAGGTAATGTGATGGTCTGGGGTTGCTTTGGTGCTGGTAAGGTGGGAGATTTGTACAGGGTAAAAGGGATTCTGAATAAGGAAGGCTATCACTCCATTTTGCAACGCCATGCCATACCCAGTGGACAGCGCTTGATTGGAGCCAATTTCATCCTACAACAGGACAATGACCCTAAACACACCTCCAAATTGTGCAAGAACTATTTAGAGCAGAAGCAGGCAGCTGGTATTCTATTGGTAATGGAGTGGCCAGCGCAGTCACCAGATCTGAACCCCATTGAGCTGTTGTGGGAGCAGCTTGACCGTATGGTACGCAAGAAGTGCCCATCCAACCAATCCAACTTGTGGGAGCTGCTTCTGGAAGCGTGGGGTGCAATTTCTCCAGATTACCTCAACAAATTAACAGCTAGAATGCCAAAGGTCTGCAATGCTGTAATTGCTGCAAATGGAGGATTCTTTGACGAAAGCAAAGTTTGATGTAAAAAAAATCTTATTTCAAATACAAATCATTATTTCTAACCTTGTCAATGTCTTGACTCTATTTTCTATTCATTTCACAACATATGGTGGTGAATAAGTGTGACTTTTCATGGAAAACACAAAATTGTTTGGGTGATCCCAAACTTTTGAACGGTAGTGTATGTGAAGACGGAACGACCATCCCTGAACCGGGGGGGGGGGGGGCTAAGAGTATGTCTGTCGCCATCTTACAATGCTGTGATTGTTTATGATAATTTAACTGTGTGTCCTCTCTCATGCCTCTCGGCACATGGAGAGCCGTTTTCTCTCCTACTCTGCTCTACGCTGGACTGTTATGGTGCGTAACCAGATGTGGAAAAGAGCTGCAAAATATTCCTGTCTTAGTGTTTCAGTAGTATCCACGAGCAGCAATATATTCTGTTCGTTAGCGTGCGACAAATGTGGAAGGAGCTGGAGAATAGGGAAACGCCCAGTTCCGTGTTTACCAGCCACGTTGTTGGTCGGCCAACCAGTCGTGTAACTTCGGTTGACCAACGATGGCCCGATCGTGTCAAACATGATCACTCAGTCAGTCAATCGCTCTAAACATGGTCACTCAGCGACGTTCTCGTTTGTAGGGCTGGCCCTCTGGTCTGGTCGAGCCAAAAAGCATGATCTTGTAGTTTGCGTTTTGTTGGCACAAACTCCTACAAAAGTGTCAATACACAAGTCATTCACCACAACATCTGCATGACGGCACCTGTAGCTTTGGGAAGCCCACCACCCTGCCTGAAAGAGAAATCTAGGGGCAACACTGAAACGGCTGTAAAGGTGCTAAATGGCTGTGGTGAACAACGCAATGGCTGCTCTGCCGATGCTGAAGGATGTTGCTAACTAAAGATCTCGGCAACATCGTGTCTTAAAGCACCATGACTATTTCCTGGACATGACAGTGAATGGCTAACCCAAGAGCTGGGCTCTTCTGTGTTGACATGACGCTCGCAGACAAATCACGCTATCCCTTGTCCACCTACAGGATTCAGGCCTGAACCCAAGCCAGCTGGAGGACATTGCCGCCCAACACTCCGTCTGGCGGCAGCTCTGTCAACAAGGGGTGCAAAAGCTCGAGGAGGACCGAGGTGATCGACGGACCAGGAGACGCCTAAAGAGACATGAAGCCAGTACCACACCTACACCCCCAGTCAGTGCTCTCACCTGTTCTGTCTGTGGCAGACGGTGTGGATCGCGAATTGGGCTTTACAGCCGCAAGAAGACTCACAAGTAGCAGAGGCAGGATTGTCATCGTCGGACACAACAGACAAACTTAAGCTAAGTAAAACCGACGGGATTTGACCACTCCTGGGCTTCTGACAACAGGGACATTTCAGAGAGAACTTGCAGACGGGTCCAGTCCACCCTGAGCCGGGTCATGCCCATGGTGTGGGATGGCACAATTTAAGTCCCAGATCAATGGCTGGGAGAAACGAAATGTCATCTCTTTTGTGTATGGAAAGTACACGACTGAGATGACAATAAATTGTTTCCGATTCCGATCAAGCAGGTTCCCTTACACAGTGGGTGAACAGGCAAACACCAAAATGCAATTTTGTCCGGGGATTATAAATCTGACAGAAATACTGTGTGCGCATATTTCTCTGCGCATACACAGAAACCTCATCATTAATCATCCACAAAGTTTTATGTGGCTGGTCCTAGTCCTTGGAGTAACAAGAGTAACAGCCAGCTGTCTGAACTGATGAACAGTTAACACTTGTTGCAAATGTCATCTGTCTGGTGTTCAAGTCTAATCTGATATAGTGCGTAATCACTAATGCTGGGGATACTTCATTTTTTCCACACGGAGCATCAGCAACCTATTCATCTGCTGGCCTGCTGTCATGGCAGAGTCGGTTCAGTGGCCTTAATTAGCAGCCTCATAGACGTGGCTTCATACGTTTTGGGGCCGCATCGGAAAAAAAGAAGCCATTAAGAAATTTCTGATGAAAACAAGCCAACAAAATGCCCTTTAGACAAGAAAAAGACAAATGTAATCTGGTCCCAGAAAAGAATTTATTTTTTTCTGCACACTGGCAGCTCGCATGTATAATTTTATGACATTGTTAAAAATACTTTTTCTGTGCTTTATGACTTTAAAATTGGCTCCAACAGCTATTGTGTTTTGTTTCGGATTTGAGATGAATCCCTCGTCACCACGGGAACCTCGCCTCCGTAATAGCTTTAGCCCCCGAGCACTTTCAGATGCCAGCGATGGTCTTCAATATTTGGTATGGCCCATTTCTGTCGTAGAGCCCTATGATTTCTGCAGAATCACTGAAGGGAGATATAAGAATATATTTCAGCTATACACACAAGTGTGCAGGATTTGGATATTCGGGGGCGATTTGTTCACGAATTAACAAAACTCGTGAACATAGTAGGAATTCAGAGTATTTCATCCTTAGGCCACCTGATGCGTTCCCTCGCAGAAACCCTGTCACCCCTCTGCGTTTGCGCTTGCGAGTGCACACGTCGGTAAATGCATCTGGGTTTGTTTTAGAGGACAGAGGAAAAAAAGTCGAAGCAACCAGCATCACAGCAAACAACAAAGTCAAAACAAAAGAAGACCATGGCCATTTTCCTTCTGCTTTTATTATTGTAGTAAATAAAGTCTTACAGAGAAATGGGTAAAAAGACAAAAAAATTGAATTAAAAATGAATGAATAGGGGTGTCCAGGTAGCGTGGCGGTCTATTCCGTTGCCTACCAACACGGGGATCGCCGGTTCGAATCCCCGCGTTACCTCCGGCTTGGTCGGGCGTCCCTACAGACACAATTGGTGTGTCTGCGGGTGGGAAGCCAAATCTGGGTATGAGTCCTGGTCGCTGCACTAGCGCCTCCTCTGGTCGGTCAGGGCGCCTGTTCAACACCTAAGTTTGAGCAGTGCAATTACTTACTCTTAAATGCATGCCTAAATTAAAATTCGCATCCTAAGCACCCTTTGTCAACAAACTACTGTGAGCACATCACTCATTTAGATCTTCTGGTGCTAAACTTCAAACTCAGTATTTATGTCCGTGCTGAGTTTCAAACCCACTGCGGAGTAGTAAAGTTAAACCCGTCATATCTGGTAAACCATCTGCCCAAGCACCGCTCTCAATACAGACTCAAAACCCTGAACCCTGAACCGCTTCCTCCTCTTTCCGTTTGTTGGCCTCCGGCCTAATGAGCCTTGCTAATGGTCCGCCCACGCCAATCTGACAGAAGGGCCTTTAGACTCGTTTCTACACTATGCAAACAGACGCGTGCTCACACATGTATGTTTTCATGTTCACAACACAAACTCACCGTTGTTCATAGTCGCCTGACTAAGACACACCTGGATTAGACACGAGCCAATGATTCAGCTTAATGAGCGCCAGAATACTGGTTCAGCAGCTCTGTCGCGGCTTTACAAGGCCACCTAGGTGGCTATGGCGCTTTACAGAGAACTGACCCCACTTGCAGCAAGCGGGCACGGACTGACAAAATCTTGCAAGGCGACGGTGACGAGAGTGTCAGGGGAAAGTGACAGGGGAAATGACATGAACAACATGTTCAAAATGAGATGACAATTTAAAATGGAACAAAAAGGCCATTCTGGAATGTCTGGCAGGGGCAGCTGCTGACAATGGTGACATTCCATTATCCAAACCGCTCAACCTACGCAGGGTTGCGGGGATGAGGCTGGAGCCTATCCCAGCAGTCGTTAGGCGGCAGGTGGGGAGACACCCTGTACAGGCCACCAGTACCATCACAGGGCACACACACACTTTGCTTGTTTGCTGGGAGTCCGTCGTGTCCGATGATGACCATCATCTATTTGTGAGTCCTTTGGTGGCTGGATAGTCCGATCCTGGATGCACAGATGTGGTTGCAGACCTGGCATGTAAAAGTGGTGCTGGGGGGGGGGGGGGCGCAGGGGTAGCTTTGCAAGCATGCCTCTTTGCGCGCTTGGCTACACAGTGTTGTGTGCGCTGGTTTTCCATATACTTCACACACACACACAAATTTACACCTAGGGACAATTTAGTACAGCCGAGTCACCTGACCTACATGTCTTTGGACTGTGGGAAGAAACCGGAGCACCCGGAGGAAACTCACGCAGACACGGGGAGAACATGCAAACTCCACACAGAGGACGACCCCGGACGACCCCCAAGGTTGGACTACCCCTGGGCTCGAACCCAGGACCATCTTGCTGTGAGGTGACCATGCTAACCACGGTGCCACCGTGCCACTAGGTAGATAGATAAAGACATATATATACCTAGGTGGGAATGTTTCGGCCCTGTGCTGGACTGGCGGCCTGTGTGTGCCCTGTGATGGTACTGGTGGCCTGTACAGGGTGTCCCCCCGCCTGCCGCCAAATGACTGCTGGGATAGGCTCCAGCATCCCCGCGACCCCGCTTGGGCTAAGCGGCTTGGATAATGGATGGATACACACACACACACACACACACACTCAGGTGTCTGCCTGCTATAGAGAAGAAAAATGAGCTGCCTGGTTCCAGATGCCTAATTGCCTATTTTCGGACAATTAACAGTACTGATCAAATGAAAAAGTAAATATTTTGCAATCAACTCGTTTATAGCCTTGCTCCAACCATGCACATTTTGAAAAAATGGAAAAAAAGGGTGTAGATGAAGAGGACAGGGGGGGTGGTGTGAGGGGGCTGAATGTGGAAGTGCTGCAGTAAAACACCTCACCCCAGCTTCTCATAAGTCTACCCACAAACACCGGCATGTCACATTTCTACTCACCTCATGTTGTACTGGACTGACGTAAAAGAACCTCAACAGCATTAATCTACTATTATTATTACCAGAGGAGGCGCTAGTGCAGCAACCAGGACACATACCTACATGCGGCTTCCCACCCACAGACACGACCAATTGTGTCTGTAGGGACGCCCGACCAAGCCGGAGGTAACACGAGGATTCGAACCGGCGATCCCTGATACCTTTTTTCTTATTATTTTTGTGAAGCACTTTGTGGCATTGTTTTAGAAAAGTGCTATCTTAATAAAATTATTAATTATTATTATTATTATTATCTGGGTCTCTGTGTCTTTGATGCTTTTTCTCATTTCTTTCTTAGTTCCCTTCCCTCACAGTGCCCCTACGACAGGTCTTATTTTGCTTGCTGACTTTATCACCAGGCCAATCAGTTATATCAGCCTTGGGGGAAAAAAAAAACAAAACACCATGTTTTCATTTCACAAGATGTAATTGTGTTTAAAAGCCCTTAAAAAAACACATTAGCTATTATGGTCGTTAGCCGTGAAGTTGGACACCCCTCAATATCTGCCTCTTAAAGAGGCAGTAAACCTTTAATGACGCTTTTTGAGCTGGACTTGTTAGTTCGGAGGCGTTCTTCGTGCCCGTTGTCCCTTGAAATTATCTGACCGATCAGCCGTTTCCAAACTACAGTCCAACACAGAAGCAGGCGGCGGCTTAGGTCCAAGGGTGCAATAGCAGTATGAAGGACGCTGAAGCAGGTTTCGGTATCTGGCAACAACTTGGCAACAAAAATACAGACATATTGACAATTTCTTTAATGGCAAAGCTTTTAATTATGTGGATGACCGGTTTCAGCTTTTAAAGCCACACTCCCAGGAATCCCTGCCTCGGTCACTCTCTTTCAGACCATCTGTAATACTACTGATTAACGGTGGAGCCCCAAGCCTGCACATTTAAAGGGTTCTGGTGATGCTCGATCGCACGGGCCAAAATATGCTGGTGCCCAGACTTCTGATCTATGCTTGACTATTGTCTGGTATCCTTAAATCAGAGTACCAATTCCTTAGTTCGCCATAAAAACATGAAGAAGTCTAGGAAATCTCTGGTTTGGGATACAGCGATTGTTTGAGGCTACGCTGAATATCTTTTTTTCAAGCTTCTGATATTTGACACATTTTCCAAACAAGAAGGGGTCAAGGGGTTAAGTATAGGAGTAGTACCTTTCCTAGATGGCCTTTCGTGGCGTCCTAGACTGGTCTCCATACGCCCCAGCATCATGTGAAGCACAAAATATAGCCTCTCCATGATAAATGACCGTCCGTGTGTGGTGAAGAACCACACCCTCCTCGCGGTGATCCTGCTGACGTTGTCGGGAGACAACAGAGCAGAACACGGCGGAGCCAGAGGAGTAAACCTCGATGGTAAACCCTGCTGTTCCTATGGGCAGCAGTAGTCCTAGGTGCATTCATCGACAGACTGATGTTATGGACCGCGGGACATCGTGGCTTTGCAGATAATCAACACATTTTGACAATGGAAAGGCGCAAAATCTCCAGTTAGCGGAGAACCATAGAACTGCGTGTGGAGTAGCGTCCCATGCTTTACAAACATCCGCAACCAAAACCCTATATTGGGGCGTCCTGACAGACGACCCCAGGTGAGGAGGAGGTTTCCAAACAACTGCCCCAACATTTGTTCCAAATTAATTAGCCGATAAAATCAAATCAAGGCCTAAAACAAGTGATGGATTATGAATGCAGTCACAATTATCACTTGTTACCTTTTAGTATTTTAAAAGTTCAATGAAAGGGCGTCCGGGTGGCGTGGTGGTCTATTCCGTTGCCTACCAACACGGGGATCGCCGGTTCGAATCCCTGCGTTACCTCCAGCTTAGTCGGGCGTCCCTACAGACTCAATTGGCCGTGTCTGCAGGTGAGAAGCCGGATGTGGGTATGTGTCCTGGTCGCTGCACTAGTGCCTCCTCTGGTCGGTCGGGGCACCTGTTTGCCGGGGAGGGGAAACTGGGGGGAATAGCGTGATCCTCCCACGTGCTACGTCCCCTGGCGAAACTCCTCCCTGTCAGGTGAAAAGAAGCGGCTGGCGACTCCACATGTATCGCAGGAGGCATGTGGTAGTCTGCAACCCTCCCTTGATGGGCCGAGGGGATGGAGCAGCTCGGAAGAGTGGGGTAATTGGCCGGGTACAATTGGGAAAAAAAAAAGAAAGAGGAAATCCAAAAAAAAAATGTTGAATGAAAAACAAAGTGACAATATGACAGTATATCTTTGAAACTTTTAAAAAACAAGTGAACATGGGAGCAGTTTGGGAACAGAATAGCCAAGAATGATGGCATGGCGGGGCGGGGGTATAATTCACCAGCCATAATACAATACATACAATCAGGCATTTTTAAAGATGCACAACAGACATCAGGATGAGTCAGCACATTAAAACAAATCTTGACTTGATAGATGTGGCAATTAAATGCAAACTTGAAAGCAAAACCATTAAGCCATCATACAAGTTCTGCCTATTACACAAGACATCCAGATGAGTCAGGTCCTTCTCAAAACTTCTTATTTCAATGAAAAACAGAAGCGTACTGAGATGAAGAAACTGACACTAATAACGGCAACACAGCAGAGGAGATTCTTTTTTTTTTTTGAGGGGGGGGGTTTCCCCCCCTTTTTTCTCCCCAATTGTATCCGCCATTTACCCGAGTCTTCCGAGCCGTCCCGGTCGCCGCTCCACCTGCAGACTACCACATGCCTCCTCCGATACATGTGGAGTTGCCAGCCGCTTCTTTTCACCTGACAGTGAGGAGTTTCGCCAGGGGGACGTAGCACGTGGGAGGATCACGCTATTCCCCCCCGATTCCCCCTCCCCCCTGAACAGGTGCCCCAACCGACCAGAGGAGGTGCTAGTGCAGCGACCAGGACACATAACCACATCCGACTTCCCACCCGCAGACACAGCCAATTGTGTCTGTAGGGACGCCCGACCAAGCCGGAGGTAACACGGGGATTCGAACAGGGATCCCCATATTGGTAGACAATAGAATAGACCGCTACGCTACCCGGACGCCCAGCAGAAGAGATTCTTAATGAGCGTTCACGAGAGGGGGAGTGGAATCCTGGCAGGGAGTGAAGTTTCTGCATGACACCTGTATGCATCTCATCCACTTTCCCAACTCATTAGTCAACACAGAGGACAAGGACGACGGGCTACGGTATAAGACCGTTACTCAACACGCTGTGCAGAAAAGGTCATTGGGTGACATGGCCACCCTATGAATTGGTTGGCAGGCCAAAGCAAGAGACAGTCCGGGAAAAACCTGGTCTCTGAATTCAGCTTATCCAGGTTAGGCCCGAGAGCCGTGATACAGACCGTAACTATGACAGAATGAAACTCCATCAAAAAGAGGAAACAGGTGACCCTGGAAAAATGCTGTCTGCATTCCTCCCCAAGCTTTCTGGCTGTGAGGTAGGGTGTTGAGGGGCGGAGTGGAGAAGGAGCACGGAGTCACGTGGCTGGGAGAGGTGAAGTGAGGAAGATTCGGGGAAGAGATGAAAGTTTTGGGGCGTAGTTGGGGGGGAAAAAAACAGAATAGTGACAAGAGCTGAAACAGAGCCGACCTGGTTAAAGCGTAGTACTGGCTGGCAACATGGACCGACTGTGGCCAAAACCACAAGCTTCTCCAGATGCTTTCACAGAAACCTCCGCTGCTTTGTAGGTCAGCTTTCTCACAAACGCACACACGCCCACACATGCTACATTCGGGAGCTTGATATTTTTTGTTAAAGTAGATTCAAGAGGTCCAAATGAAGCTTGAAAAGTCAGATTTGTGCTGGAGTTTTTTTTTATTCCAGTGTCTGTTCTCTGCTTTGTAGCGGAGATTATCCAAAGCGGGCTATCCTCTTTGCTGCACCGTGGTGTGGATTTTGGGATTATGATTGTCTGCTGAAGTAAAATGTCAACGTCTATTTCAATCAGTAAATGACGCACTTGCCGCTCTTCATTTCTTGTAACCGTGATACATTCTTGACACACATTTGAGACACATTCCAGCTATTAGCCAACACTGGCCTTAGCTGCTTCTTCTGCTTCTTCTTCTTCTTCTTTTTTCGGCTCGTTCCCCGTTTCTTAGGGGTCGCCACAGCGGGTTTTACAGTGTCCATCAGTACCATCGGTATCCTTTGAGGGCAACAGCACCAATGGCGGTGGCTGTTAACCTGGGTTAAGCAGTGTTAACAGCACTGGCCTTAGCAATAACATTAAAAAAAATCACACAAACTACACTAAACATTCAGCCATACATACGATGATCTCCGACGCCAAACACTCAAGAGGTAGAACAACGGGAAGTACGGCAACGTAGTTTCTTTTTTTTATATTTATTTATCTATTTATGTTAGGGGACAACTTCTGTTAAAATTTGAAACACAAATCATACTGCGGTCTACTGGTTCCAGACATAGCATTAGCTCAAGTTGCAGGTCGTAAAAAGCAATAACATCCAGATGTCTGGCCGGAGTCGGCAGAACTTGGGGAGAACTCGGCCCTCTGAGGGGACTTTTCTCCAGCCAGCTACTGAAGGACATGGCTTCCATCAGCCCAGCACACAACTGCGATCCACATGAGACCAAACCGGACCCTGCACCAGATTCCATTGGATTCCTTCGACCTCGGATTTTTTTGTGAACGTCTTCCCCGTAGGAATAGGTGCTTATTTCTTACCACAACTATCCGTCTTCGAATGCACACTTGTTCGCCTTGCGCCACAAGCCTAACCCTAACCCTAACCCTAACCCTAGAAGCAACAGAAGCCTTATTGTGAGGCGTTGCAAGCGGGAAATGGAGAACTTCACGGACACGACGGCTTTCTCAGTGGGCGCAACACTTTGAGAGAGTGTGAAAAATCCATCGAGGCCCTTTCTCTGCGATGTATGGAAGATATTTTTTGTACCGTGCAGCTGGCAAAGCCAATTTTTAAATCACCTGAAGATGCAGCTGGGAAGCCGATGGGCTGACTCAAACCTACGCTGTGACATAATCTCCTCGCGCCGGTCTCCTCAAATGACCTGCTCAGACACAAAATATAAATAAATACAAACAAAAGACGAAATGCGGACGACATGAGAAAGGAAACACCCCTTTCACGTTGACACATTTCCTGCTCTGGCCTAATCAGACGAGCTGATGAAAGCCCTTTGTGTGCGGCCACACAGACGGGAAAAGGGAGATTTTGTCAGTTCAAACTCTTGCTCATTTTACTGCCTTGTACATTAGCCCAGGACAACGGCCCCGAATTGCGATTCTGAAGATGCAAAAAAAAAAAAAATGCTAACGTCTTCCGTTGGTTTATCACATCGCATAAAAGTACCCGCCGTGCTGCGAGGAAGCCCTGAGAGAATAACTTGACACCTTTTAAACAGTTATATAACCTCCTCGGTTTAAACCTGCGTCCTAATCCTCGGCCGGCGTCGCTTTATCAATGCCGAGACTGCGAAAAGAACAAATGAATCGCACCAGAGACCACAATCAGCGCCTTCAAAATACATGACGGAAATAAGAAAACGAAATAAAACACCATTCCCAACGTGACGGCACTGTGGGCTCAACTCAAAAGAGTTAAGGTGGCCAGAGGTAGCGGAAGTTGGGAAGCAGACAGCGCAAAGCTCCGGGGAAGGTCTTCGGGGAGATGTGTAAAACTTACAGAAACTCGCAGCGCTGGCGCGGTGAAGACAACTTCTCCAAGGACTCCCATTTCAAAGCCAGCCACAGCACGCCTAAGAGGCTTTGTCTCCTCGCCACCTATCCTCACTTTCCCCTCCTGTCCTCGCCGTCTTAGCCAGAGCTCTTTACCGAGTCTCAGCTGCCTGCTTTTCGCATTCCACAGTCGTGGACACATAAGCTTCTGTCTTCCTCTCCCACACCATTCCTCCCTCAGCAGCGAGGGGAAAAAAAAAATCTGCTGTATCAAATCTATTTGTTGGCTAAAGCTTTGTCAGCGTAGAGCCTGGATTAAGCCTGATTTTAGTTGCTGCTGCTATTGAACAAAGCTGTGCGAGTGTGTGTGTGTGTGTGTGTGTGTGTGTGTGTGTGTCCCAAGAACGTGCACGTTTGCTTGAACGACTAGCAAGTTCTGTCTGGCCAGGAATTTTGTGAAGCTCTTCATTTAAGCCATGAAGAGTTCCCGCAACTGCCACAAAAGACTCCAACCAGCCACCATCGGAGCAGTAGTCATCAGTCATCAGTGTGTGTGTGTGTGTGTGTGTGTGTGTGTGGTGGCTATGAGAAATCGGAAGGCTGTAAATCACCACAGCTCCCAGCCTCACAACCCATGAAGCCCCTGCCTTCACCAGCCCGGCAACACACACTCTTGCTTTCTCTTTTCAGCCTCTCTCCGCCTCCGTCTCCTCACTTTCCCACTATAAAATACAGCATGAGTGGGGGGGGGGGGGACATGGCGGGGTCGAGTCAGCACACACACACACACACACACACACACACACAGATATCCAAGCAATACTGGTGAGGATGTGTGAGCCAAAAAAAGCATTCAAAATTCCTCCCTCCCACACAGACTCCTACTGGTATGGCTCAGACAGTGTAGTGTCCATAACTGCTTTTCATTTAAAGCCGCTCTACTGGTCTTCTGTGATACATATATTAATGGCTTCCACCCATATTTACTATGTAGACAATCCCGTGCCGTGCTCATGTATAAAACGCACAGTGCACATGTCACGCATGTGTTGTGTGGTGCACGGCTTCATCCATCCATCCATCCATTATCCGAACCGCGTATCCTGCTCAGGGCGGCGGGGATGCTGGAGCCTACCCCAGCAGCCATTGGGCGGTAGGCGGGGAGACACCCGGGACAGGCCGCCAGTCCATCACAGGGCCGACACACATTCACACTTCGGGACAATTTAGTACGGCCGAGTCACCTGACCTACATGTCTCTGGACTGTGGGAGGAAACCGGAGCCCCCGGAGGAAACCCACCCAGACACGGGGAGAATATGCCAACTCCACACAGAGGACGACCCCCAAAGTTGGACTACCCCGGGGGCTCGACCCCAGGGCCTTCTTGCTGTGAGGCGACCGCGCTAACCACCGCGCCACCCTGCATGGCTTCGGTCATTCTTAAATCGCAGTCAGCAACCAGTAACCCGCAAAATCTCTAACTTCCTTTGTTTACAGTTTAGATTCTTTATTAGTTCGTGGAAATGCGATGATAGAGCAATATGATGACTGGACATGCCTTAATTCACCTTGACGCCTTCTCTCAAACATCCCCTTAACTTCTCCTAATCTTGTTAAATAACCTGTGAATAAAAACTCTGACACACCACCCTGACTTGTGGGTGAATGAGTTATACCAAAGTGGTTGTTCAAGTTGGGCAACACAGACCCTCGCTACTTCCTGGATGAGCACATTATTAGCAGTGAAATGTCTCTGAAAGCCCATGCATAGCCTCAGCAAGGAAGATTAACTCAGGCCAAAATGGAACCAGGGCGGCACAGCGGCGCGGCGGTTAGCGCGGTCGCCTCACAGTAAGAAGGTCCTGGGTTCGAGCCCCGGGGTAGTCCAACCTTGGGGGGTCATCCCGGGTCGTCCTCTGTGTGGAGTTTGCATGTTCTCCCCGTGTCTGGGTGGGTTTCCTCCGGGGGCTCCGGTTTCCTCCCACAGTCCAAAGACATGTAGGTCAGGTGGATCAGCTGTACTAAAACAGTCCCTAGGTATGAATGTGTGTGTGTGTGGCCCTGTGTGATGGTCTGGCGGCCTGTCCGGGGTGTCTCCCCCGCCTGCCGCCAAATGACTGCTGGGATAGGCTCTGACATCCCCGCGACCCTGAGAGCAGGATAAGCGGTTCGGAAAATGGAACAGGGAAAAAAAAAAATGGACACAGTCAGCATCGCCACCAGAAGCAAAAAATAAATAAATAAATGAGTGAACGGATTAATCCAGACAAGTAGACAAAATCCTGGTACTTAGGGTAATTAGTCCGTGGTCTTGCTCTAGCTTGCCTTTTGTTCGTCTGGCGTGTTTTACAGTTTGAATGAGTCAGGGAGTCCCGGGTCGTGTCACGAACAGCCGAGGCGCTTGAAGCACCATCTGACGGCTCTGTGGGCGGACGGCTGAACCCAGCCGATTAAAGTTGAACGGTTGGAGAGCCAACTTTACAAAAGGAGACCTTAACTAATCCCACTGTTCTGTTTTGTTTTTTTACAAAATGCTTTTGAGGGATTCTCGCTCTTCACCTCTGCTCTCAACGGTGACGTGAAACTCACCGCGGTGACTGCTAGCTAGGAGAACGGCAGCATCCTGAGGGTTTCTGACTATTCTGCACATCTGCAGATTCGTCAGGAGCTGAAACACCCCGGTTCATTGATCAGGCCTCGGTCTGAACCAGCTCGGAAGTGCACGGCTGCCCGGCCATCGGTCAGCGGGACAAGAGACAGATTGACAAGCGCGTGTTTAATGGCCGAGAGAGGACATTGTGCCTGGATTTTCTGGGTAATCCCCGCAGGAAGGGAAGGGAGTGTGCGAGTATGGGAGTGGGGAGGGGGAAATGCAAACAGCAAACCTTATGACGCTTTGACAGATGTGTGGCTTTGTGCCTCCCACAGAGGCACAAGGGAGAAAAGACACGAGCTCTCTGAATGAAAGGCCTGCCCGCTAAGCTTCCCGCGGGGTGCTCTCAGCTCTGCAGCCCACAACCGAAGGAGGGGTCAAACTACTGCCCGACTGCAGGCATCTGGGCTTGGTCCAGGCAAACCAAGCAATTAATAGCAGGGTCTCTCTCTCTCTCTCTCTCTCTCTCTCTCTCTCTCTCTCTCTCTCATACCAGCATGCCCACCGCCATCTCTATCACCCCTCTTCTGTGAGCACAGATATAAGGAGCCAGAGGCAAGCACCAGCTGGGTAGAAAAGGACACCAGCCCTGTCTCCATCCTAGCCATGGAGTCTAGTATGTGATCAGAAGGGGGCTTGTCAGAGAGGGAGGGTGTCCGGGCAGCGTGGCGGTCTATTCCGTTGCCTACCAACACGGGGGCCGCCGGTTCGAATCCCCGCGTTACCTCCAGCTTGGTCGGGCGTCCCTACAGACACAATTGGCCGTGTCTGCGGGCGGGAAGCCGGATGTGGGTATGTGTCCTGGTCGCTGCACTAGCGCCTCCTCTGGCCAATCGGGGCACCTATTCGGGGGGGGGGGGGGGGGACTGGGGGGAATAGCGCGATCCTCCCACGCACCACGTCCCCCTGGTGAAACTCCTCGCTGTCAGGTGAAAAGAAGCGACCGGGATGGCTCAGAAGAGTTGGGTAATTGGCCAAGTACAACTGAAACAAAAGGGGGGCGGGGGAGGGGGGGGTTTAAAAAAAAAAACAGAGCTCAGACGGGAAGGGTGTAGTCGGCTGAGGGGAGCCCTGGGAGAAACAGTTGCAGGCTTTCAGGTAGCACTTCAGAGACTGCTGTTACAAATTGTCATCCATCCATCACCCCAGGCCTGGCAACCACTTGTGTGGTTGCCCCCCCCCCCTCCTCCCATAGGGGCTACTTAGTGCTGGACTGCACCCAAATGCACACCCGCGACTCGGCATAACGCACGATATGTTGGTGTGCTTGTCACTCTTCGTTTCCACTTCCGCTAGAAAAACAGATTACTTGGTGTGCGTGCAAGGGTTGTTTCTTTTTGGTTTGTCGTAACATATTAGTGACAACAGACAGCCGACTCCCCCAACTAGCAGTCTGGAAAAGGGCTAAATAGTGAGCCCCCCCCCCCCCCTTTTTCTCCCCTGTTGTACTTGGCCAATTACCCCACTCTTCCGAGCCGTCCCGGTTGCTGCTCCGCCCCCGTCTCCTCCGATACATGTGGAGTCGCCAGCCGCTTCTTTTCACCTGACAGTGAGGAGTTTCGCCAGGGGGACGTAGCGCGTGGGAGGAGCACGCTGTTCGCCCCAGTTTCCCCCTCTCCCTCGAACAGGCGCCCCGGCTGACCAGAGGAGGCGCTAGTGCAGCGACCAGGACACACACCCACCTCCGGCTTCCCACCCGCAGACACGGCCAACTGTGTCTGTAGGGACGCCCGACCAAGCCGGAGGTAACACGGGGATTTGAACCGGCGATCCCCGTGTTGGCAGGCAATGCGAGAGACCACCACGCCACCCGGACGCCCCTAAATAATGAGCTTTTAACGACAACAACTTACAAGTGGGCTGGCGTAATAGTCTGTGTAGCGCGTCATCGTTTCCAGCTCTGCCGCAGAATCTGTAAAGGAGAAGAAGAAGAGCAGGCGGTCGGGGAAATGGACAGAAACGGCGCACCCGCTCCGCCATGACTCCGACGGCGCCAACGCGCTGCCCAAACACGGCGCCAACGCGCCGAGAGGCCACGCTGAGCCTCGCTAACAGCCCGGGCTTCCACTTTCTACAGCACAACACGAAACACATATATCTCCTTTAACGCACCGCTGAGCCTAAAAACAAACCGGCTGGAGGAACGAGAGAATGTCAGAGGGGGGGAAGCTTGTGTTGTGTATGGAGTGTGTGTGGGGGGGGGGGGGGGATGCTAATTAGTTTCTTCAAAGCCTTGCATTATCATTATTCTGCAGGGATTTGAACAATACGACAACTGCCGTCATGGCAACGAACACAGGCCGGGCCAAAAAGTCATTTTTATTTCCTCCCCAACGTCTCCTAAACCGGTCGGTCAGGCCCGCCGCCACAACTCGCTTAGCGGCAGTTGACCAAATCACCGAGGAGGAGGACAACGGGTCCGGTTGTTCCTGGTTAAGCGGGAAGCGGCGCGAGGTTCAACCTCTGCGTGGGAACGAGAAACGTCACGGCCGTTCAGAGTTGAAAGCGAAAACAACTATCCAGACCTAGGTTAAAACCTGCCCAGTAAATAAAGGAGTCCCCTTCCAAAAACGCCCCCGCCGCCCACCACCACCTCCTCCTCTCTTTATCAACCCCTAATGACGATAGCGCCAGGAGGAGAGAGTGTATACTCAGCTTCAGTGCTGTTAGACTCGTGACTCGAGTGCGTCGTCTGCTTGCGGTCATTCTGGTCGCTCACCTGCAACCCGAGCCGAAGCCTGCTCCCGTCTGGCACAGGTGTACGGGTCCGCCTGGACGGGTCCCGCCTGGACGGGCACGGCTCTACCCAATTGGCTGAACATCACAGAACAGCTGGGTACATCTGATATTATGCAACGCAGTGCCACCCCCACAAGCCCTCTTCACACAATTGCTCTCCTCCTCCTCCTCCTACTCCGCCTCGCCGTATCCCGCTAGTGCGCCGGCGGCTATTTGCACGCAGAGGTGTGCTGCCAAACGCGAAGGCACTTCAGCACCGACACAATCTGGAGGGATGTGTGGACGAAAAACAGCCATAGCTTCAGAGTCAGTCCACGGCGACGCAAGCCCGCGCTCTTCTCGACTCGTTTTATTTTTCCCCCCTTTTTCACCCCAATCGTATCCGGCCAATTACCCCACTCTTCCGAGCCGTCCCGGTCGCTTCTCCCCCTAGTTGCTTCTCCCCCTAGTTTCACCAGGGGGATGTAGTGCGTGGGAGGATCACGCTATCCCCCCCCCCCCCCCAACAGGCGCCCCGATTTGACCAGAGAAGGCGCTAGTGCAGCGACCAGGACACATACCCACATCCGGCTTCCCAGCTGCAGACACGGCCAATTGCGTCTGTAGGGGTCGCCCGACCAAGCCGCAGGTAACACGGGGATTCGAACCAACGAGCCCTGTGTTGGTAGGCAACGGAATAGACTACCTGGACGCCCCTTCTCGATTTATTTTCGTGCCCAAACTAAGATCCGTCAACATAAGACTACGTCTAGGCTTACTGAATGCTCGCCGTGGGCCGTACCCTGGGGCTCGCCCACTCGTCCGCTCGCCGCACGGTGCAGCAAGCACCCAAAGATCCCTTTTCCCTCGAGCCAGTTCGCTCGTGGAGGGACCATGAGGTGAGGACGGTGAGGGAAGGGATGGAGGGTCAATAAGTGAACTCCTTCATTTAAATTCTCCCTTCAGCTGTGTCTGATTTCCCCAAGGACAGGCGCTTCATGAGTTGTTAAAAGCTTTTCGGGCAGGCAGTCACTTCATTAAAAAAAAACAAAAAAAAAAAACACAACAACCGCAGGCCTCCATCAAAGCCGCCCGCGCTAAACTTGGCTACCATCATTAGAAAGTCGTGTCGGGATAGCGAACTCCCCCCCGTGTGCCCCTGTTAGTCGTTAATGACAAACAGAGGCTTGGCTGACATCACAAATCTGACATTCATAAACCGAGGATCAGGCTTTCCCGCTGGCTGCTGCGGGGCCGGCAGAGTGACGGCCGGCTGCGAGCTGTCAGGACGCCGCCGAGGCAGCTTAAAGGACCAGGCGGTAAAACATCTCTGATGACCGTTTAACGGCGGAAACGCCAGGCCGGAGAGCGCTGCCCGCCGTTGCCAAGGATGCTGTCAAGAGAGTCCACATTTTTCAGTCAAAGTCAAGGTGTCCGGGTAGCATGGCGGTCTACTCCGTTGCCTACCAACACGGGGATCACCGGGTCAGTCGGGGGCGCCTATTTGGGGGAGGGGGAACCGGGGGGGGGATAGCGTGATCCTCCCTCGCGCTACGTCCCCCTGGTGAAACTCCTCACTGTCAGGTGAAAAGAAGCGGCTGGCGACTCCACGTGTATGGGAGGAGGCGTGTGGTAGTCTGCAGCCCTCCCCGGATCGGCAGAGGGGGCGGAGCAGCGACCGGGACGGCTCAGAGAGCGGGGTGATTGGCTATGTACAATTGGGGAGAAAAAGGGCCCCCCCCCCCCCAAAAAAATCAAGGTGTTGATGAACTTGCATCATGTAAAATCTCTCTCTCTCTCTCCCTCCCTTTCTCGCTCTTTCTCTCCCTCGAAAAAAAAAAAATTGCCAATCAGCTCCTGCTGCTTTAATGTCTTCATCACTGATTGCATTGTGTGTCAACACAGTGTGTAGACCATTTACCAAATAGCCGAGCGGAGCAAATGCTCTATAAAATACAGCTAGGCTTCACTAACGAAAACGGCGATGAAGAAAACGGCAATTAGTGCGATAAGTTGATTTCACGCAAGGGAGGACGCCTCTCCAACATGGCAAAACATGTACCGAAGCATGATTTAAACTTGAAAAATTGCACACACAAAAAAAAACAAAAAACAAAAAACAAGAACACTTTGGCACTACATACTCGGGTACAATTACACACAAACAGCAGACATCCAACCCACATATGGCAAGCTAGGGAATGCTATGCGTACGGTGTTTATCTTAGATATGAGCTCACACAGTGATGTCATGCTTCCTGCAGCGTGTGCCCAGACAGCTCCCGGTGGGGGAACTCCATTCAGCGGGGCGGTGGTGAAACGGGGGGCAAACGAGCAGCATGACTGTCACCGAGTAGTGACAAGATATGTCGCAAAGGCGTACATTCCTCCTCAACCGCCGAGTAGGAGAAACTTGTGATGGATATTCTATTTACAGGGCCTCTATTCATAGCCTGCTATTATGTTGAAACTGAGTGTATATGTAGTATATTTTTTCAGAAGCAAAATGAACAGAATTCCAAAGAATGATGGTATCTGGATGCAGTTATTAAGAGTTCACACCCTAAATGCTATAACTAGACAACAGCTTTTGCTTTTGAACAGAATTGGTCTCTTTCTCGAAAATTACGATGGGAATCAGAGCTGAGATTAAAACGAAACGAAACAAGCTGAAGCAGAATCCTAATCAGCCATCCATCCATCCATCCATTATCTGAACCACTTATCCTGCTCTCAGGGTCGCGGGAATGCTGCAGCCTATCCCAGCAGTCACTGGGCGGCAGGCGGGAGACACCCTGGACAGGCCGCCAGGCCATCACACAGGGCCCCCCCCCCCCCACACATATTCACACCTAGGGGCAATCTAGTATGGCCGATTCACCTGACCTACATGTCTTTGGACTGTGGGAGGAAACTGGAGCACCCGGAGGAAACCCCCGCAGACACGGGGAGGACATGCAAACTCCACACAGAGGACGACCCCCAAGGTTGGACTACCCCGGGGCCCGAACCCAGGACCTTCTTGCTGTGAGGCAGCCGCGCTAACCACCGCCGCGCCACCCCGGAATCCAAATCAACAAAATCTAAAACCACACCCAACTCCAGCGTCAACACATGTTCGAGACATAAAGACACAGAAATCTTAATTTCTATCGGATGTTTTGCAGAAAGCTTAACGATCTGTCTCCATTCAGCTCTTTGCACAAAATCAGAAGTGGCAGTACGAAGAGGCATTATGCAGAGGAAGCCTATGAGGGTGAAACTGCCTGCCCTTTCAGTCCAGAGTCTCCTTGGCCAACCAAGCTTCCCCCCTCGTCTTTACCACCCTCAGCACACATGAGTATTCTTATGACTGACAACGTCTTTAATGGAGGTTAAAGTTGCTCCCAGAGTCAATGGATACACGCAACAGCCATCTAATTGTTGCATTGTTCGCTTGGGAGGCAGGGGGACGAGTCATTTCACACTTGGGTAACAATGCTCAGTTGCCCATTATTCCGTTATGCATAAGGGTCTATTGTGTCGAGAATAATTGTCAAAACTATTTTCTGCTTTGATTTTGGAATAAAAAAAAAAATTTCAAAAAGGTACAATCCTTAATTCAAGTGTAAAGAAAAAGGTCACCTCGCTACCAAAACAAACAAACAACACAGGATTGGAACCTGCAATCACTCTCACACCGATTGTTGTTTTGTGTTAGAGACCTGTCAATTACATCCAAGTTTCCAGTGTTTTCTGAGGTTTGTTTACACCGGTAAAGTTTGTAACACTGGAGTAGAACAGGCCCCGTATCTGCAATTATGATCCAGTAAAAAAAAAAGACACTAAATGCTTATTTTCAATATAGAAGACAAACTTCTCAAAATTTGCATAAATATACATCAATTTTACATGGTCAAATCAATTACAAATTGGGCCTTTGAAAACATATGATGGCAGAATACTTTAAAAAAGTTGCAGAGGAAGGGGTATATTGCATTTAGTGTTTTGAGAAATAGTTGAATTTTTCTTTTTTGAAGTAGCGATGCTCAGCAGCGTGGGTTCCTGGCCTTTTCTGGTGTTGAAACACTCCAGCGCTACGGTGCGGCCCACTCCATTTCAGGGGATTGGATAACAGGGCAGCCACGCTCTGAGTGATTCAGTGCTTTTCATTACATGTGACCAGAGAGCGAGAGGGTGGTTTGTAAGAGGTAGCAGGTGCATACAGAAACATGGGTGCGAGAAGCATCTTGACAAACAATACCGCCGCCATAACTTTCTTTCAACGACGGTTCTAAGGTTCATCGAAGGACAAAGTAAGATTTCCTTATGGTGTCCTCCTGTCTGCATAGCCGGGGAAAGACCTCCTGGCTTTTTTCTAAAAAAAAAAATTTAGCAGTCAAAATTTGAAGAGCAATCCGGACACATGATAGATCACGGAATTTAAAACTCCCCAAAGAAACTCCCCATTCTAACTTGTATCACAAAAAAAGATTTTGGCCCCATTTGTTCGCCAAGACTTTTTGATTAGAAATGACAGCATGAATGACTTTTCCCATCGCACTGGCATACTAGCTGGGCCAGAGTTCACCCTCTAAGCTACAGAGGGTCAGCTGGGTCAGGGCACCATTGACTGACAGACCGGGGACAAGGCCCATTGGAGACGGTGCCTCTGCTGCCGCACACACCAACGTGCACAGCCCAACATTGTCAACTCCCCCGCTAGTCCCAATAATCATTAACCAGTTTAGTCCTGAGTAAATATTATAAGAATCCCTGTTAACTACAAAATAAATACATACACACATAAACCCATAGAGACTGATGGAAGGACAGTGACATATTGTGTAGGGAGGGCGAAGTTGGTTAGTGGGGCATGCAGATTTCATTGTTCTTCAACTGGTCCAGCTTAGCTGAAGTTTGAAACGATGAGGTCATCCCCATTGTGCAAAAATAGCTCTCTCACGCATTCCACTGGATACCAGTGTGTCCCATTGGCCTGGCTTGCAGCATGCTAAGACAAACCTGCAAAACCCAGTCTGTGAAAAGCTGGTTAACTTTGGCAAACATTTATCCTCAGCAAAGCCAGAAACCTGGGAGGGGGAAGAAGAAAAAAAAAATCGAAGCTAGAATGCAAACTCCATTCTGAGTCACAAAGCAGTCACTTTATATGCCAAAATACCTGAGATGAGCAAAATGAGATGACAGGCCACAGATCATGACAGGCCACTTTCCTGTTTTGGTCGTCTGCTTCTACCACCTGCAAGCCAGATGTTTTAAGCCTGAATGTGGTGACCTCGATTTCTTCTGGCTGTGGAACAACCGTCTTCAGGTCCAATTGTGTTGAGGTCGGTCAATAATCTACCCTGCTTAAAGTCTGTTATTGAGGCAGCCATTGAGAATCGACACAACAACTACAAAATATGGCTAGTCATCCAGTTTCCACCGAGTAACTGAAAGGAGAATTCTAAACCATCGGTGTCATCTCTGGCATTGTGAAAGAGCGTGGATCTGTTGGAGGGGTCAGCCAAAGGCTCCTGCTTGCAATCAGTAAATCAAGACGGATAAGCCCTCTAACATGTTTATCATCCCTGGCACTGCAAGGACCTACTTGGAGTCTGCTGCAATCAGTAAATCAAGACGGATCAGCCCTCTACATGTTTATCATCCCTGGCACTGCAAGGACCTACTTGGAACCCACAGAATCAGGCAAGATGTGTTGAATTATGAGATCCTTTCTACTTGGCACAGTGAAAGCAACTTAAAGGTTTAAACAACCACATACATCGATATCAGTGACCTACTGAACTAACACCTAGACCTGCGTGCAAAGTCAGACTGGTTTTTTCCAAGGTCTGTCAACGGAGTATGACAACTTTTTTCTTCGTGAAATAAACTTAGACTTAGAGATATACAGTGACAAGGTTGGTAGCAATTCCTTATCTGTGTGTGTTGCATATTATAATGGGCAACGGTGCTCTTTAAATGATGCAAAAGTGGTTCATACAGTCCATCATGCATACACAGTCTGTGAAACGATTAACATCCTGTAATGTTCAGCTACATTAATGACCAAAATAGAGAAGTGAAACGGAATATAACTTTTCTTTTTTGTAAAATAAACATAAATCTACAGAGACATACAATGACAAGATTGGTGGCACTTCCTTATCTGTGAGTGTTGGGTATATAATGGGCAAAGGTGTTCTTAAGGTTGTGCAAAAATGGTTAATACAGGGGGCACCCGGGTAGCGTAGTGGTCTATTCCGTTGCCTATCAACACGGCGATTGTTGGTTCGAATCCCCATATTACCTCCGGCTTGGTCGGGCGTCCCTACAGAAACAGTTGGCCATGTCTGCAGGTTGGAAGCCGGCTGTGGGTATGTCTCCTGATCGCTGCACTAGCGCCTCCTCTGGTCGGTTGGGGTGCCTGTTCTTCCCACGCGCTACGTCCCCCTGGTGAAATTCCTCACTGTCAGGTGAAAAGAAGCGGCTGGCGACTCCACGTGTATCGGAGGAAGCATGTGGTAGTCCGCAGCCCTCCCCGGATCGGCAGAGGGGATGGAGCAGCGACCGGGATGGCTCAGAAGAGTGGGGTAATTGGCTGGATACAATTGGGGAGAATAAGGGCCCCCGCCCCCCAAAAAAATGTTTGTTCATACAGTCTATTATACATAAAGTCTGTGAAACAATTAACGTCCTGTAATGTATAATTAACAACCAACACACAGAGTTGAAATAGCCACCAAGCCTCTTGCTGCATCTCAGTAAGTAATGCGTCTCCGTAATGGTGAGTATTACAAGCCCGACTCATTTGAGATGCGTCTTTCCAGGTTTTGGTCTGAACATCCAAGCAGCCAGACAACAGAAAACATCAACGCAGCTGCATCATGATGACCCGTTTGCTCCACTGAGTCTCAGTGGGGCATTAAAAGTTGTAGGACAGAACTCAAACTGACAGCGAAAGCCCAGAGACCGTCAATTATACTGCACTTAATGAATCAATTTCAAGGCTGGGAAACAACTGGAATCCCGTTGGTTAACTGAGCAGCCAAAATTCTCTCTGAGCCATCTTGTCAGGCGGTGACTGATCTGCGATGTGTGGTGCAACACAGAAGAAGAAAACATTCATATTTTGTATGGATGTCTGTGTGGAGACAAGGAATGAGATGATTCCATAAGGTGAAATAAGAGGAAAAAAACAACTCTTGCCTACTAAATTTAACAAGTGGGAGACGGCATTTACAACTGTAACCAGAAGAGTCCATTAGTACTGAATAGCGGACCACCACATTTTTGTCAATAATCCCATGTCTGTTTGTACAGAGTACGGGAGAGATGTAGGAGCCTTCCAAACACATTTAAGATGCTGGCCTCTTGGCTTCCATGTGGACCACAACATCAGATTGCAGTTTCCCCACAATTTCAGGGTTTAATTTGGTGGTGGTGGTGGTGGTGGGTGTCTTACGATGGTGAAGTTGACTGCAGTTCCAAGAGTTTAGCAATTTTTTGTTTTGTGTTTACAGGACTGGGTGATGGTACAATTCTTCATCATCCCAGGCCAAACTAGAGGAGCGCACTCAGTAGGGTGCAGATCTCCGCCAGGTGTACGTATCTCCCCTTCTTCGGAGTTTGGACTTGGCGACGAACCTTTTATTTATTTATTTATTTATTTTGCCTACCGGGAGAAGGGAAATAGACGCACACACAGACAGAAAAAACGCTGTTTTTCCTGCCATTATAAAGACTTTTGCAAGCTAACAAATCTACCTAATAAAAACATGTTGCCCGTCAGTCTGTGGATGTGCAGCCTCCTAGGCGGACCCTTGCATGAATACGACCAAGTCTGACATGAAACGACAGGGATCAGGCTATCATAATTTCAAAGCCCTTATCAAAAGACTTCAAATGTGTTCCACTGCCGTGGTTTTCCCCGATATAAAACGAGTCAAGGAGAATGGCTGCTCTGACTTCCAGTCATAAAACAACTGCAGGAAAACATAGCTCAGCCATGGCGAATGTTTTATTGATGATTTCCAGCTGGGACTGTGATTAATCCTACTCTTGAAACTTGTATTTTTATAGCGGAGTTTTAAAATCGGACACTATGGCACTTCTGCGTGGTGGCAGGGTGAATAAGGCAAATTATTTTTTGGTTCGTCCAGTCTTCCTGCGGTTCCCCTGTGCCGAGATCAGCGGTCAATGATTTGCTGGCTTGCGAAATACGATTTGACTTCTTGTTTACTTTAAAGACTCAAACCCGAATACATAATGTTTTGGTTTTGACACTGTCGCTGCCCGATCTGACTCAACCGTAGATGTGAGTCACGCATGCGCACAGTTGACTCAGCAGGTAGCGATGGAGAGCAGCATTGGTCGACTGAGCTAGAGATTGAATGAGGAGAGGGAGCGGCGGTAGCAAGAAGAAACGTTCTTTGAAGGTTTGCAATCACTGCAACCACGAGAGGTTCCTCCATCATACAGTCACAACTGTGCACAAAAGATTTAAGGTTATCAGCCAGACACACGCACACCAACGCAAGCGACTAATTTGATTTCAGACAGAGGACCTGGATATCCTGACACCACAGCAGCCTCAAACGTTCACAACTTTCACCACAGCCACGTGTGTCTGGCTATAAAATTTTAACCTCCAAACTTTCCTACCAACATATCAACTCGATTCACAATGATTTATAGTTCCACTTTTGTCTACTGTTAAAACCTCACACACATACACATGTTGCAACTTTCTATTACATTTCACGGTTGTCATCGCCATGTACTGTAGCGTAATCGCCGGTTTAAAATCCAGTTCACAACCTCACACGTTTTGTGCTGTTAAGTATCACATCAATACAACGTTCATTGGTTTGAGCCAACTAATTTCCAAAATGTCTTAAAAGAGAGGGTAAAACTAAGGCAAATGAATATTTGGATTATACACAAGGATTTAAGTTGAGTGTCGTGCCTAAGTGAGAGAACCTTGATCCAAAAGAAACGTCAGTGCAATTAATTAGAGGAAAGAGGTTTGTTTTTGTTTTTTTGAAGAATGACAAATGCATATTTTGGGGGATTACAGTTGGTTGTTCCACTTGCACGGTGGCACAGTGGTTAGCATGGTCGCCTCGCAGCAAGAAGGTCCTGGGTTCGAGCCCTGGGGTAGTTCAACCTTGGGGGTCGTCCCGGGTCATCCTCTGTGTGGAGTTTGCATGTTCTCCCCGTGTCTGCGTGGGTTTGCTCCGGGGGCTACGGTTTCCTCCCACAGTCCAAAGACATGTAGGTCAGGTGACTCGGTCGTACTAAATTGTCCCAGGTGTGAATGTGTGTGTGAATGTGTCGGCCCTGTGATGGTCTGTCGGCCTGTCCAGGGTGTCTCCTCGCCTGCCGCCCAATGACTGCTGGGATAGGCTCCAGCATCCCGCGACCCTGAGAGAAGGATAAGCGGTTTGGATAATGGATGGATGGATGGATGGATGGATGGTTGTTCCACTTAGACAGTAGATACACTTGTGTGATGCGTCATAAGTGAAACAGGCCTTCAAAAATTACAAGTGAGGTGCATTAGCGTTCCATCGGGCACAGGTCCTGTCACACAAAGCTTAGTGATTCATTGCAAATCACGATGGTCCAACATGCGACAACAGACTTCACATCACAATCAACAAGCTCAAAGAAGACACCTTTCAAATAGTTGAGATGATATCCATGCTAAAGTAGATGATCCTTAAAGGCCTATTCCAGTGAAAACCACAATTTTGAGTCAAATTCTGCATCCTGGTGTGATGCCCTTTTCCAGGTGGAATGAATTCTATGGGGTTTTTTTGATTACTAAAATTTTCCCAGCATGAGACACAGACACACAATGCCATTCTTTCAATAAACTCCGATGTTAATGAGCTACAACAGTTAACATGCAAACACTTCATTCACCACAAAATTTGCTTGGAAACTTGCAAAAGCTAGCTTACACTGCTTCTATTCAAGGAACAAGCATCAGCATGGAGCTAAAGTCATCTAAACTGTTCTGTGGCTACATGACATGGCCCTCCAGCCTACATATGCTGCACATTTGCCAATGCCTCCTCCAGCTTCAACTGCCATTTGCTGAAACACCACCACAAGCCCCTGCACTGTCAAGTTGATGTTTCCTGACCATGACAGGGCTGTGCATTGAGAGCCATGTTTTTACTGTTGCTATGTGGTATATATTGTACTGTCTACAATTTACACACATTCACTTCCAGTGTTTGTCTTGCCATCAGGTCTGTTGGAAGAAAAATGGACCATGTCCACAATTCTTGAGACCGTGGCTAAACGGCGAAATTGCCAGGCATCTGGGTGGCGTGGCAGTCTATTCCGTTGCCTACCAACATGGGGATCGCCAGGTCAAATCCCCATGTTACCTCCGGCTTGGTCGGGCAATCTTACAGACACAATTGACCGTGTCTGGGGGGGGGGGGGTTGTCCTGGTCAGGGCGCCTGTTCGGGGGGAGGGGGAACTGTGGGGGAATAGCGTGATCCTCCCACACTCTACGTCCCCTGGCGAAACTCCTCACTGTCAGGTGAAAAGGAATGGCTGGTGACTCCACATGTATCAGAGGAGGCATGTGGGCATGTGGTAGGTCTGCAGCCCTCCTCGGATCAGCTGAGGGGGATGAGCAGTGACCGGGATGGCTCGGAAGAGTGGGCTAGAGTGGGCTAATTGGCCAAGTACAATTGGAGAGAAAAGGGGGGGGGGACTTAAAAAGAATTAGGCACTGTAATCTGTGTCCAATATCACCAACTTCGAACACAGAAACCATATTCGAAGTAGACTGATGGTCTCAGGTTGAAGAAGAAGAAGAAGATTATTATTATTATTATTATTCTTAATAACCCCCGGTTGTAAGAGTCTGGCTCCAGAATGATTGTGCTATCTATGGGAATAACACATTCTGATCAAAATCACATCTCCAGAGCACGACTAGATGCTATAATTTCCTGACTGACAGTTTGCATAAATGTCGGGTTGCAGATCTACACCATTTCCATCGACACGAGCATACCCCCTCCCCCCCAAACAAAATGGCACAGGGGAGACAGATGCAATTTAAAAGTCCAAAAGGTTCAGAAATGCACAACCACTGCTAATGCCAGCCGAGAAAGCCAACAAGAATCAACATCCTTTCAGCCAGCCAGCGGAGGAGGAGAGCTATTCAGCTCCAACAGCCCTCTCTGCATGGAAACAGACGGAGAGGCATTTGGCAAGAATTTCAATCATGCTCCTTTACATGTTTGTGAACATTTACAGCATTCGTCATGAATCTTATTAAAAGGGTGGGTGGCACATGAGTGAGAACACCAGGAAAAAAGAAAAAAACTTTTAGGATGTGTTTGTGATGAATTTGCGAAAGCAAAATAAAGGCAAAGCACAAAAAAAGAGGGGGGGGGTTGAACAACCAAGGTCAGGGTACACACCGCAAAGGCTTTCCGTTGATTTTAGTTGACTTCATTTCAAAAGTAAGATTTCCAAAGCTTACCACACACAGAAAGAGTAAATAGTGGGCAGAATCATCTCAAGGTCATTGTGCGTTTCTTTTTTTTTGATGAGCCTAACTCAAATAAGTCTGCTAGAGCGTCTCTGTCAGGGTCCAGTCACAACACCCTACTGTATTTAGGCTTCACACGGACATTTATCAATACACCGTCTTCACTAGCCATTAGGACACTGTGTCTACAAGGAGGCAACAGATGGCGTCCGGGTGGCGTGGCGGTCTATTCAGCTGCCTACCAACACGGGGAATCGCCGTTTCGAATCCCCGTGTTACCTCCGCCTTGGTCGGGCATCCCTACAGACACAATTGGCCGTGTCTACGGGTGGGAAGCCGGATGTGGGTATGTGTCCTGGTCACTGCACTAGCGCCGCCTCTGGTCGGTTGGGGCGCCTGTTTGAGGGGGAAATAGTGTGATCCTCCCATGCACTATGTCCCCGTGGCAAAACTCCTCACTCTCAGGGGAAAAGAAATTGGCTGGCGACTCCACATGTATCGGAGGAGACATGTGGTAGTCTGCAGCCCTCCCCGGATCGGCCGGGGGGGGAGCAGAGACCGGGACGGCTCGGAAGAGTGAGGTAATCGGCCAAGTACAATTGGGGAGAAAAGGGAGGGGGGGAAGAAGGCAACAGATTATTAGGAAACCTCTTCAATATGGCTGCTGATGCACAAAAAAGGCCTACTTAAAAGAATGTACCATGCTTATCTACATGTTCACTAGTAACAGTGCTGAGTGGCGTTTTGTTCCCTACAACGGCTTGCACTACTTTGGGCGTTTGCGTTCTAGTTTTCACTTTAAAAAACAGTTGAGATTTCTTCATATAATATCTAGGCTGTTCTCTCTCTCAGGGCTTCCCATCTGTACAGCATGTTCCTTCTGTTTACATCTGCTTGGATTAGCCCGCCCAGTCATTGTATTGGGATGTTTCCATAGATTTCTCGCTCGTCTGTCACAATTGAAATCACGGGGGAGTTTCTGTAGATCTACACTGCTGTCATGAGCCATAATCCCCTCTTCAAGCCTCAATTAAGCTACTTCTCTACCGGGGAGTAGGACAGGGACGGGTTGAGAGCAATAAGAGGACTCTTTATAAAAGACAAAACAGTCGCTCACCTTGGGTGGAATGGTTGACTGATGGGATAAAGTGAGTTGCTCGTCTCTCCTTTTCTGACTAAAGACAAAAGGCCCTGACACACTAAGGAGCATCAACAAGGCTTTCCCTTTAGCTTTTCGTTTATATTTTTATTTTAGAAAATGGTTCAAAACGAGATGTATGACTTCACAGATCACAGAAAAGACAGCGAGGACTGTTCGGCGACTGAAAAGAAGATGTGTGATTGCACTCCAGTATGTTGGGAGCAGAGGCTTTTAACACAGCCGTGTATAAATTAATTTAAACAACAGACCTTCTGGTTACTTTTGAGGATCTCAGCCAAATAGTAGAAGGCCAGGTAAGTGTTTCGAAGCTTAAATTTTCCCCAGCTTTAAACTGAAAAGTCCACAGAAGGCTCTGATTAAGCAGCAAAGAAACGGGCAGACAATCCAAGGAAGGCGAGATTAATTATGCCTCTCAGAGCGCATTGCATCGACATACCCCTTGAGATGGTGGGTAATCATCTTTTATTTCACTCCATATTAATTATTTAAAGGGATAAACGAACTGTTTTTATAGATGAAAGCTGATTATGCCGTTTTCCTTTGACCGTGATGCTAAAAGTGTCCCCTTTCAGAAGACCCAAACAAGAAGATCGACTGTGTAAAACGCACTACTCTTCTCTCCGCCGAATCCAATTTCAAGAAAAGAGATTTCCACTATTACAGCTTAATATCACGATAAGCTCTCTACTGTTTCGGGTGAAGCGCTAGATGCCAAAAAGTAGATAAATAAACATGCACTCGGTTTATCATCTGAAAAACATGGATTTGAAGAACGGTGAAAATAAGAGGTAGATGGTAACCCAATCAATGGAGTGTTGGTATTAGATACCAATAACGTGAGAGGGAAGATAGACAAATACATTTTAAGTATAAGAACATAGTATTTATTGTTAGGCGCCTCTTTGGAAACAGTCCTTAAACTTGGCCGTGACAGTATGGTGAGACAGCCATTCTGATCCCTAGGACTGATTGCTATTAGCGGGGTAGCCGAAGGCTAGCTAGCTTAATCGCCTTGTTGCCACTATTCTCTTTAACTTTAACTTATCCCTCAAACACTTAACTCTAACTAGACCTAAATACTTAAAATGTCGTACTTCTTTTCTCACCATGAATCAAATAGTGGAATGTTACGTCTTGCCAGAGGATTGTTGCATCATAGCACAGATGAAAAAATACTAGATGGGACATTACATCACAAATCATGGGATTATCGTCCGCCATCTTACCTGGCTATTGTCTGTGAATGTTCTCATTCATCCAGGTCATGGTTATCCAAAGGAGTTGAATCAAGTGCAACTGGACTTGGTATATATCCGTGAAGACGTTTCGCCTCTCATCCATGAGGCTTCCTCAGTTCGTGCCTTTCTGACTAGACCAAGCTAGTCTGACTGGCTGGTGATGAGACTCAGAATTTATCCTCTAGGAGTCGTTGGCATATCAGTAGCTCTGACAACAACTCCTAGAGGATAAATTCTGAGTCTCATCACCAGCCAGTCAGACTAGCTTGGTCTAGTCAGAAAGGCACGAACTGAGGAAGCCTCTTGGATGAGAGGCGAAACATCTTCACGGATATATACCAAGTCCAGTTGCACTTGATTCAACTCCTTTGGATACCTGGCAATTGTTTACCTGTTGTAAACTAAGGGCAGTAATTATGGTTGTCACCTGTGCTGTGTAGCGTCAAATTGTAAAGCTATGAGTACCAAAGAGACCGAGGAGGCTGACATTACCTTCCACATGTCCGTACAGATTTGTTTTTAACACCTAGGTCATTTACAGCCACAAAAAGCTGATAAACTTGGTACCATTAGCATCCAAGTGATAGACCAGGGGAGTTCTACCATATTCTGACGGGTCTCAACAGTATTAGCAAATCTGATTAAATTTCAAAGGCAATAACCTGCTAACACCATTGTTTTCATATTTGCTATGGTAATGCAGAACTCAAAGTGACGCGTAGTACCATTGAAACACGTGGTACAACTCTATCAACCAGCCACACAATCGGTCTAAGATGTTGTGCACAACGTTAGCATATATATTCACCTCATAGCTAACCCAAAAATTGCAGTTTTGGATTCTGCAATCATTTAACATCAGTTAGTGCCACCTCACTCCTCCTGCCTTTGCATGATTTGCCATTCATTTGGGTGAATCCGAGTCTAATCCGGGTGCTGCAGCTGCCCACTGCTCCTATACAATATGAGTTGAATGCAGAACAAATTCATTGTAAAAACACAATTCATTGTAAGACTACAATGTCAAATGAAGTGGCTTTCATCCACATATTGATCAGGTAAAGTAATCCATATTTAGTCTGCCTGAGACGGGACTTGAACTTGTATTGTTGTCCAGGTCAAGCACCCTTAAAAGCCCGAATGTGGTCACATGACAGCCTGATGGGCATATGAGGACTCCACGATTTAATAATAAAAAATTTCCTCTTTTTTTTGACCACAATTCTATTTGTGTGCTTTATCAGGTGTATTTATTTTTTCTGATTATTTGTTTCTAATTAACTTCAAACTAGGCTGTTTATTGCCATTATACTGAATCCACTATGGATTTCTACATTTTAAAAAATTGAAAAAAGATAGCTACACTCAGAATATCAAAGGCAGTTCTTGCATATTAAGTTCCTGCAATATAAATACACTATTATACATGTTTTAATGAGACTATCTTTATGATTGAAAGCATGGCTTGTTCATTATCTCTATGCATCACTGGCAGATTAAGATTGGCCCAGGTTTTTAGTAACCAGTTTTCCAAGACTTGCAGATATCCCTCACATTTTCTTTTATAGAGAAATGCACTTTCCAGTAAAATATAAAATTTTATCAAAGTCCTCTCAACAGCCAAATACAACAGTACCATCACACAACCCACTTAAACACAAGTTTGGGCTTAACTTTTACCACCTATAAGTGACTGTAAGGTTGTACCATATTTTGCATCAGTCTTATTGATGCATTTTTGGTGACACATGCGCCAATACCTGTGTATCAGCAAGAGGGAACTATCGAGCAATGGAATGGATGGTCTATAAAGAGTAGAGCCCTTGAGGGTATGTTTATTGAATCATTCCACACTGCAGAGTAATCTATCCTCTTTAAATGGGGCCACTCACTCTGTTACATCTCAATAGAAAAGCCCACCCCTAAACCTTAAACATCTGCTGGAGGGGTCCCCACATTCCAGTGCCCTGCATGCAAAGTCACAGAGAGGAAAGGAGAAGGAGATGAAGAAGAGACTGGTGAAGAGCGAGGATGGAGAGAAAGGGAGAGAAAAGAGTGAAATAAAGACAAGAGACAAATGAAGAAGTTCTTAGTCTCTGCTTGAGTTCCACGACGGGAAGGAACTGAGAGAAGAGAGAGAGAGAGAGAGACACTGCCTACAAATGTTAAAGGAAGGACGAAATCATGGGAGGTGGGGGGAGAGAAAGCAGGAATGCATGAAAGTTAATACCATTTCAGTCGTGGCGATCCCTGCCTGGTTGGTTATTCATATAGGTGCAGGAAAACCTCCAACGTTCTCGGTAAGCTTCAAAACCAGTCATTTTTAAGAGCTGACCGTGAGAAGTGAACACAGTCAACCAATGGAAAAAGGAAATGGTCGCGCTATGTACACGGTAACACAACCGGTCATTTGACAATACACATCAACTGCACACAACTGTACACTGCGGCATAGTAAGAATATAATCCGACCATTTTGGAATCAGAATCCGAATCAACTATATTGGCCAAGTGTGTTTACGAGGAATTTAATTGCGGTTTACAGTAGTTTCTAGTACTTGCATATAGCACTCATACACACAACAAAAAAGAAAAACAAATGGACAGCAACTCCCTTTTAGACAGCAAAATGCCCAAGTCAATGCACTACTTCTTTTCTTTCTGCTAATATGAGCTTTTGCTCGTGCAATCCAGCCAAATTTAGCTCCAACAGCAGGCACACTGCTGGCTCCAGACTTGATACCCCTCCGTTTACAGCACCTGTTAAATGGCATGCAAAGTATGCAAACTAGACAGGGAAGGTGCAAGCTGGGGGAGCATGAAATTGAAATGCCCCTTATTTTTCCTGAATTTGCATTTGCCAGTTTTCTGTTTGTGTGCTGCCAAAAAGCCTCGCCTGCCCCAGTTAGGCCTCGGCTTCACGATGGAGGTTTTGCAACAGACTCAGGAGTGACCAGAGTCCAGTGCCTATGCAAGTGCTAAGCACATCAACTTCCAAGATTTTGCTTTCCTTGATTAACCAAATGGGGGGGGGGGTTTATTTGCAACACCTAAGAATAACCTGTAATGTGCCAACAATCGGAGAGGGATGACGCCGTTTTACCCCGACTCCAGCTGCTTAATCCAAGAACACTAATGGATGGATTTTAGATGCTCCTCCTCTTAAAGTCCTGTTGGTAATCTTTCTGCTGCCAGTCACCCACACTGAAAATCCGATTCTCTCTTTTCCTTTCCGCGTCCATCCCTTACTTCCGCAGCTACATGCACGCATCCCACCAACACACTCCCGTTTCAATAGCCTACTTAATAACATCAGTGCGGCGCAGCCTCCGGATCTGCTCAGCCTTGGCATTCAAAGGCACCGACGAGGGAGGGCTGATGGCACGAGACCTCCGCTGGCGTTTTGCGTTGTACACGGCGGCCACCAAACCCCATCTTACAGCTCGTCCGGAAATGGATCTGCAATGTTGCCCCTGTGTTGAAGTTGAGAGTTTCACTCACCCACACGGCTACAGCCAAATGAGGGGGGGGGATCTCTTTGACAAGTCAATTTAGGACTTGTCAGAGAGGGGGGGGGGGAATGTGTGTGTGTGTGTGTGTGTGACCCCCCCCCCAGGGGGCTAGGCGTCTAAAAAGACAGACTCCACAGGTGGATACAGCAGCAATAACACAGGGGACAGAGCAACTACAGGGGGTCCGCTCCCTATGAACCCCTGCCTCGGGGTTGCATCAAGACGCAATAACACCCAAAGTGCACACACACACACACAAACACACACACTAAACATACATTCACTTGATGTGACGTGCCTTAAGAGAACCAAGAGTTACGCTGAAGTACCTGATACATGGTGAACATTTGCCTGCTTTTATGACTGCTCAACCGGCAATCTTCTACAGCAGTATCCCAGCACTACTGAAATGTGCCCAGGTTAAGCAAAGGAAGCAGTCATATTGATTAGGGTGCTTTTTTGTTTACAAAGCTTAGAATTAAATCTATCAATGCAAATGTTTGACAACAAAGTAACATTTTGCTGCTGCACGTAGGCCACCGACAGATGTAACATTGAGAACGTTAATAACGCCTGAATAGGCTGCAGCCAAGGAGGGCGAGAAAACGAGGCGCCCACCACCGATGCACCTGCACAGCCACGCCGGGTTGCAGCATGAAACCCCACGTGGTTTGGAGAGAAGCGTTAAAACGCACGACACTCAACCACTCCGCGACACGCGCTTGGAAATCTGACATATGTCACTCACACTGGGGGGGGGGGGGCTGCTGCTGCTGCGCGGTGGTCGAGGCGAGCGAGAGTTGGAGAGGAAACGGACCCGGGCTGCTGCTGCTGCAGCGAAGCCCGTCCCGGAGACGCGCGCCGCCACAACCCAAACGGCCGTTAATTAGCCTTTTTATCTGATCGGCGTGTCGCCACGTTTCCTGTTTACACGCCGGCAACGTGCCTTCCGCTGTCCCGTCCCCGCGAGCCCTCCACCGGCGGGGAAGTTGGCCGCCCTCCGCCTCCCCGCGCCGCCGCCGTGGCGGGCTCCTCGCGCGGACACTCTTGGCGGATAAAAGGCGCGTTTCAAATGTGCGACCAGAGGCGGGAACGGGGGAGCCGGCTGCCGCCGCCGCCGGACACCGCACCGCCGCCGGCAAGCCTTGACCGACGCTACCGCCGAACTTTCCCCATCAACTCCGCCTCAGCCGGTGGACGAACTAAACCGCCGACACACCACGACCCTCCCCTCCGGAGAAGAGCCCGGGGGAGGGGGGGGGGTTCCTCTTTCAGCACGGTGCTTGTCAACAAAATCCGGACTCCCGTTGTCAACTGGGAACTAACGGTAGTGAGTCTACCGCCTCGCATCCAGCATGAAGGTAACACACATAGAGACACATACACTTACCTCCACCTCCACCCCCACCTTCCTCGGCGTCTTCGCTGACAAGCCTGCTGGGGTTAAACGAGCGCAGTTACCGCCGATCAAACCAACCCGATTGTGATCTTAAAAACGGAGGTGTGTGTGTGTCGGGGGGGGGGGGGTTCTCCGCACTCCACCTCCTCCGCCGCCTCCTCCTCCTCCACCTCCTCCGGTCACAACTGTTGAGGACTCGGAGTCGGCGTTGGAAGTCTTCGGCGGCTCGCTCCGCCTCGGCGCCCCCCTTCACCCGTCTCCTTCCGCGCCGCTCTCGCGGTGCGCTCTCGCGATGCGGAGGAGCAGCCGCGTGGTTAGTTGGGCTTCGGGGGGGACGGCGGGAGGAGGGAGGAGGGAGGGGGAGGGGGGTCGTCCCGGCAACAAGCCGCGGCTTGACGGGATTGCGTACGTGACAACGGTTGAGGCTCCCTGGCAACCGGCGTTCGTTTTACTCGAACGTCCGGTCCGGGTGTCGGCGCGGGTGGCACGCGCCCGAGGGTTCAGCCTTCAACCGGAGTGATGTGGGCGAGAGGAGTGTCACGATATTGGGCTACTCAAATAGAATTGATTTGATGAGATGAGATGAGATGAGATGAGATACGATGAGATGAGATGAGATGAGATGAGATGAGATGAGATGAGATACGATAAAATGAGATGAGATACGATAAGATAAGATGGATGAGATGAGATGAGATACGATAAGATGAGATGAGATAAGATGAGATGAGATACGATAAGATAAGATGAGATGAGATACGATAAGATGAGATGAGATACGATAAGATGAGATGAGATGAGATGAGATACTTTATTGCCATTGTGCGCACACAACATTTCATTTGGTGACTCTCAGACCAGCAGCACTAGACAAGGTAAACGATTAAAAAACAAGATCAAAACAACATTTAGTATAAACAAGCGAGGTAGTAGAAATAAGTGAGATGGCAAAAATGATAATGAGACGATAAAAGACAGCAGCGGCTTTTAAAGTTCAAAATAGTGCATGGGATTATTGCACATATTTGTTCATGTCAGTTAGTCCTCAGCAGCTGTAGGCAGGTGTGAGGGGGTGGAGGTGTGGGTGGGGGGGTGGAGGGTACAGCTCTGGGGTAGAAGCTGTCCCTCAGCCTGTTAGTCCGGGTTTGGATGGTGCGGTATCAGGGAGGGGGGCGGGGGACATCGGGGAAGAAAGTTTCCGAAAGTCTAACTATGAGCGCATTCACTCGAACCAAGCGGTAACCTTGGCAACAGAGCAAGTGTTGAGCATGCTACTTGGAAAGTATAGTGAGCTAGCTACCAGTTACTCTACATGAAGCTTCACTACACTTAAGTTGTATGCTGTCCTCATCTTCATCTGTATGTGTGTGTATGCTGTCCTCATCTTCATCTGTATGTGTGTGTATGCTGTCCTCATCTTCATCTGTATGTGTGTATGTGCTGTCCTCATCTTCATCTGTATGTGTGTGTATGCTGTCCTCGTCTTCATCTGTATGTGTGTATGTGCTGTCCTCATCTTCATCTGTATGTGTGTGTATGCTGTCCTCGTCTTCATCTGTATGTGTGTATGCTGTCCTCGTCTTCATCTGTGTGTGTGTATGCTGTCCTCGTCTTCATCTGTATGTGTGTGTATGCTGTCCTCATCTTCATCTGTATGTGTGTATGTGCTGTCCTCATCTTCATCTGTATGTGTGTGTATGCTGTCCTCGTCTTCATCTGTGTGTGTGTATGCTGTCCTCGTCTTCATCTGCATGTGTGTGTATGCTGTCCTCATCTTCATCTGTATGTGTGTGTATGCTGTCCTCATCTTCATCTGTATGTGTGTGTATGCTGTCCTCGTCTTCATCTGTATGTGTGTGTATGCTGTCCTCGTCTTCATCTGCATGTGTGTGTATGCTGTCCTCGTCTTCATCTGTATGTGTGTATGCTGTCCTCGTCTTCATCTGTATGTGTGTGTATGCTGTCCTCGTCTTCATCTGCATGTGTGTGTATGCTGTCCTCATCTTCATCTGCATGTGTGTGTATGCTGTCCTCGTCTTCATCTGTATGTGTGTATGCTGTCCTCGTCTTCATCTGTATGTGTGTGTATGCTGTCCTCGTCTTCATCTGTATGTGTGTGTATGCTGTCCTCACCCTGCAGAGCTAGCCAGCTAGCGAACTAAGCCTTCTCCAATAAAGACCAAGACGTGACTTATCCTGATTTATCTGAAGCAATGATTTTGTTGTGAAACTGAAAGTACACACAGGAACATACACATACATGACTTATAACGTAACAGAACGTCACCAAACGGGGGACATACGTCATAACCAGTTTGCCACATGCTAACGTTAGCGTAGTTTATTAGCAAAGACCACGGATTAACGTCGACATTTTGTTTCGCGCTAGGTATAATTCACAAGTACCGTGTAACGACTTATAAACATGTTACTTACAGGCGAACAGTCTCCAGGCTCTGCGTGTAAGGAAACGTTTCTTTTTACCCGCGAAGCACATTCACGTCCGCCGACGCGCTATGGGCTGAAACGTAAACTGAATGCCTCGCTAATGTGTGCAACAGCACCACCAATCGCCCGCAGGTGGCACTGCAGTAACAGAAATCCATCCATCCAGCCGTTATCTGAACGGTAGAGGCTGGTTCCCATCGACGCAGAGAACGGTCAACTGAGCATGCGCAAGTACTCGTTGCCTCCGTTGTTTGGGTAGGTTGAGGTTAGGGTTAGGGCGGGGTTAGGGTTAAAGTTAGCTAATCAGACGTAGAGTAGGGGCGGGTCTTCCTAGAATCCTAGCGCCTGGATGCTACGCGGGGCGTGTGGAGGCATTTCGCGCATGCTCAGTTGACCGTTCTCGACTCCATTTCCGTTCTCTGCATCGATGGGAACTAGCCTCTACCTTATTTGAACCGCTTATCCTGCTCTCGGGGTCACGGCGGGGATGCTGGAGCCTATCCCAGTAGTCATTGGGCGGCAGGCGGGGGAGACACCCTGGACAGGCCGCCAGGCCATCACTCAGGGCTGACATACACACACACACACACACACACACACACCCACACACATTCATACCTAAGGACAATTTAGTGTTACTGATTCACCTGACCTACATGTCTTTGGACTGTGGGAGGAAACCGGAGCCCCCGGAGGAAACCCACGCAGATACGGGGAGAACATGCAAACTCCACACAGAGGACCCGGGACGACCCCCAAGGTTGGGCTACCCCGGGGCTCGAACCCAGGACCTTCTTGCTGTGAGATGACTGCACGAACCACTGAGCCACCTTACCGCCCAATAACAGAAATCTCAACACAAAATTACTATTTAACAGGAAATGCATCACACTCCCCGCCTGACACAACTACTTTGTGTCACTATCTACTTTCAAACACAATATCATATGACACATTTCTAGCGGGATTCAAAAAGAAGAATTACAATTTCTCTCACTGGTCTCAGAAAGGTTGTCCCTTGAAACCCCCTTGTTTGCGTACTCTCACTTCTACCTTGCGGGCCCTTGAGTCCTTGCCTGGAAACGTGTTCACAATGAGTCCAACAGGCCATTCATTTCTGTGTTCTTCTTTGTTTTTCATCAAGACAACGTCCCCAACCTTCACGTTGGGCTTCATGTCCGTCCACTTCCTGCGACCTTGCAGAGAGGACAAGTACTCTGTACGCCAACGTTTCCAAAAGGTATCTGCAAGAGCTTGGACTTGCTACCATTGCTTTCTATGAAGAGCTGATGTGTCAAAGTCTCCAGAGGGAGCTGCCCGTGGTGCGGGCGACCAGGGTTCGCTTCCATGTCACTAGCAATATTTAATTGAAGGGTTCTTTTAAAAAAAATGTGTGTATGTAAGCACTTGGCCCTTTGTATTTATTTTTTTAAGACTCTGGACCCAGTCTAAATCAAACAACCAATCAGAGTTAGCGAGCAGGTAACTAGCCAATCACAGCGACCCTGTACAAACAAGGGTCATCCGGGTTCTACGTATCTTGGTTCAGCGCGGTGGCATGCATGCAGAAGTTGGGTCAAGTGCTATGGCAACGTTATTTCCAATACCTCCTTTGCCTAAAACGGTGTATAGTACAAAACCAGCCAAAAAGAAGGAGGACCTTGGAGGAGGGAGGAGGAGAGGGACAAAGATGGCGCTAAATACAAAGAGAGATCAGCGAGGGTCAACGTCAGAGAGGCATTTTCGAGATGGTGAAAGCTGCAAGACTGTATAGGGCTGAAGAGCGAAGCGGAGTTTGCCCTATTCCTTCTTGACAGGTAAAGGCAGCACTAACAGCAACAGTTAATGGTAGCACTACAACAGCACACCGCTAGTTCGCTAGTTAGTTATAACAGTTGACGTTCCGCTTCAAGCCCAGCAAAACGCATGTGCAGGTTTAGTGCAGTCAGGTCAGGTCAGGTCAGGCATACTAAATCGTCCCTACTTATGAATGTGTGTGTGTGTGTGTGTGTCTCAGATAGCATCCGGATGTGGGCCACTTTAGGCAATGATGCGGCACTGATGGTCTTCTTCTGGGCCTGACAAAATGGATGTGAGCCTGAAGTGGCCCACATGCAAATATGGCCCAAATATGTCAAATCAAATGTGGGCCTTTTTTGGCAAAGATGTGGTGCTCTGGGCAACATGTGATCTGGATGTGACCCTGAAGTGGCCCATGTGGTAAATGGTGAATATGGCCCAAATATCACAAAACAAATATGGGCCACCTTTGGCAAATATGTGGCACATGCGGCATGGCTATGGCTTGGTTCTGGCCCAGATCTGGCAAACAGGAGCGGACCGCACAAGTGGCACCATTCCATGTGGTATGTGGGCCGGATGAAAGTGTCAGTGTGGGGCGGGTCCGGGCCACAGCCATTTTTCTATCTGGGGCTACAACAGCCACTCAAAGCACTTTACAATCAACGAATGCCTCACATTCGCCCACATGTTCACACTCATACACTGATGGCAGTGTCAATCAGCTCATCGGGGGCAGTTAGGGGTTAGGTGTCTTAGTCAAGGATTCCTAGACATTTTTTCACAAGCAGGAGCCAAGGATCAACCCAGCAACCCTCCAGTAACCAGACGACCTGCTCTACCTCCGAGCCACCGTGGCCTTAAATATCCATTAACTGGATAAAAGATTTAGTATACTGAAAGTATAGTGAATTTATAGCTACAGGTTAAAGGCCAGCTTGCATAAGTTACCCTGTGCTGGGAATATAAAGGTCCACTTTTAGGACCCATTTATTTATTTATTAATCTTTATTTGTCTGTTTTAGTTCACAGCCCCCCTGTTCTTGACACCGCCACCCCGCTGAATCCCGTTCACATTTTTCAGTCTGGATGGATAGGTGCACTTCCCCTTCCCTTAATCATCTGTGTTATTTTGACACGTCTCAGACTTGGCTGACTTTTCAGTATCAATCTTCCTTCTTGTCAGATCCCAACGGCGCCTCCTGTGACTGACTGGACCACGGATGGAACTGAGCTTTTTTTCATCAAAGAGCAAATAGACCCTGTGCATAGCTGTAGTCCACTGACTTCCAGTTTCTACTGCGGCGGTCATACCAGTTTCCTGTTTGTTGGCGTGCGCTATTGACAATGGTGTATTTTTCGCGATGCCTGCAAGATTCACCATGGATAAATGCCAACCACATGCACAGGACTGTCGACAAACTTTCACCTGCACCTGCCAGCAAACGGGTGAAAAGTTTCAAGTTGTACATATCAAGTTCCGTCCGCAACTCCATCCGTCCGTCCACTCATCCTCATAAACCTTATATAATTACTCTCTACTCATACACAAACCATACAACATATTTCACAACAGGAACAGCGAGGCTATAGTTGACAGAGCCCAGCTGGCTTTGCCACAGACTGAGACTCCTCATTGATTAAAGCATGAATTAGGACAGCACTCAAGTAAATGGTTCGAGTCGCACCATCTTGTTTGTTATGCAACCAAATCACTGCAGCATCAGTCTCCAAAGCGGCAGTAAATTCCGACAACATGAGGACGCTTTATTCATCCTTACATTAGTCCTGCTGCTGCGGCATGGTTACACCTCGCTGCAAAGGGATCTGCGGTGTTTCTCAGTGTGCAGGGCTCTTCCATTATCATGGCTTCGTTATCAAGTTGAGATGTGAAGGGAAGATGGCAGCCACCTAAAGATGAAAAATCCCTTCCACTGTTGCCAAAGATATAAGGATGGCGGATAGTGAATATAGCTGTACCCAAGATGACCCCATTCTAACTGAAATCACAATAATCTATATTATGTAATAATCTGTGACAATATATATAATATAATCTATGTATAATCATTACGATTAAACAAAAAGAAATAATCCAATACATGCACATCCCCCTCCCCCAACAAACCCCAGCAGTTGTCACCGTAACGACCTACACTACAGTGTGTACACAACAATTATATATATATATATATATATATATATATATATATATACACTACCGTTCAAAAGTTTGGGATCACCCAAACAATTTTGTGTTTTCCATGAAAAGTCACACTTATTCACCACCATATGTTGTGAAATGAATAGAAAATAGAGTCAAGACATTGACAAGGTTAGAAATAATGATTTGTATTTGAAATAAGATTTTTTTTACATCAAACTTTGCTTTCGTCAAAGAATCCTCCATTTGCAGCAATTACAGCATTGCAGACCTTTGGCATTCTAGCTGTTAATTTGTTGAGGTAATCTGGAGAAATTGCACCCCACGCTTCCAGAAGCAGCTCCCACAAGTTGGATTGGTTGGATGGGCACTTCTTTGAGCAGATTGAGTTTCTGGAGCATCACATTTGTGGGGTCAATTAAACGCTCAAAATGGCCAGAAAAAGAGAACTTTCATCTGAAACTCGACAGTCTATTCTTGTTCTTAGAAATGAAGGCTATTCCATGCGAGAAATTGCTAAGAAATTGAAGATTTCCTACACCGGTGTGTACTACTCCCTTCAGAGGACAGCACAAACAGGCTCTAACCAGAGTAGAAAAAGAAGTGGGAGGCCGTGTTGCACAACTGAGCAAGAAGATAAGTACATTAGAGTCTCTAGTTTGAGAAACAGACGCCTCACAGGTCCCCAACTGGCATCTTCATTAAATAGTACCTGTTAGAGCCTGTTTGTGCTGTCCTCTGAAGGGAGTAGTACACACCGGTGTAGGAAATCTTCAATTTCTTAGCAATTTCTCGCATGGAATAGCCTTCATTTCTAAGAACAAGAATAGACTGTCGAGTTTCAGATGAAAGTTCTCTTTTTCTGGCCATTTTGAGCGTTTAATTGACCCCACAAATGTGATGCTCCAGAAACTCAATCTGCTCAAAGAAGTGCCCATCCAACCAATCCAACTTGTGGGAGCTGCTTCTGGAAGCGTGGGGTGCAATTTCTCCAGATTACCTCAACAAATTAACAGCTAGAATGCCAAAGGTCTGCAATGCTGTAATTGCAGCAAATGGAGGATTCTTTAACGAAAGCAAAGTTTGATGTAAAAAAAATCTTATTTCAAATACAAATCATTATTTCTAACCTTGTCAATGTCTTGACTCTATTTTCTATTCATTTCACAACATATGGTGGTGAATAAGTGTGACTTTTCATGGAAAACACAAAATTGTTTGGGTGATCCCAAACTTTTGAACGGTAGTGTATATATATATATTTATTTATTTATTTAAATAATAGAAATATAATAATCTATATGATCGAAGAAGGTTGAATCAGTTCATCTGCATTGTAAGATGGTGACAGCCCCCCTCGGTTCAGGGGTGGTCGTTCCCTCGTCACACATGAAGCCGATGGCTGGGTTCGGTCGTTATGCCGCCGTATCGTTTGTAAGGGTGGGATCCCTGCAGTCAGCCGAGACTGAAGAGGTCGCTTATTTCTCAACAGACGTTGTGTCCAGATGAACTGAATCAACCTCCTTTGATTTTCTTACCTGGATTATTGAGCATGCATCGAGACATAATCTATGTACACTACCGTTCAAAAGTTTGGGATCACCCTAACAATTTTGTGTTTTCCATGAAAAGTCACACTTATTCACCACCATATGTTGTGAAATGAATAGAAAATAGAGTCAAGACATTGACAAGGTTAGAAATAATGATTTGTATTTGAAATAAGATTTTTTTTACATCAAACTTTGCTTTCGTCAAAGAATCCTCCATTTGCAGCAATTACAGCATTGCAGACCTTTGGCATTCTAGCTGTTAATTTGTTGAGGTAATCTGGAGAAATTGCACCCCACGCTTCCAGAAGCAGCTCCCACAAGTTGGATTGGTTGGATGGGCACTTCTTTGAGCAGATTGAGTTTCTGGAGCATCACATTTGTGGGGTCAATTAAACGCTCAAAATGGCCAGAAAAAGAGAACTTTCATCTGAAACTCGACAGTCTATTCTTGTTCTTAGAAATGAAGGCTATTCCATGCGAGAAATTGCTAAGAAATTGAAGATTTCCTACACCGGTGTGTACTACTCCCTTCAGAGGACAGCACAAACAGGCTCTAACCAGAGTAGAAAAAGAAGTGGGAGGCTGCGTTGCACAACTGAGCAAGAAGATAAGTACATTAGAGTCTCTAGTTTGAGAAACAGACGCCTCACAGGTCCCCAACTGGCATCTTCATTAAATAGTACCTGTTAGAGCCTGCTTGTGCTGTCCTCTGAAGGGAGTAGTACACACCGGTGTAGGAAATCTTCAATTTCTTAGCAATTTCTCGCATGGAATAGCCTTCATTTCTAAGAACAAGAATAGACTGTCGAGTTTCAGATGAAAGTTCTCTTTTTCTGGCCATTTTGAGCGTTTAATTGACCCCACAAATGTGATGCTCCAGAAACTCAATCTGCTCAAAGAAGTGCCCATCCAACCAATCCAACTTGTGGGAGCTGCTTCTGGAAGCGTGGGGTGCAATTTCTCCAGATTACCTCAACAAATTAACAGCTAGAATGCCAAAGGTCTGCAATGCTGTAATTGCTGCAAATGGAGGATTCTTTGACGAAAGCAAAGTTTGATGTAAAAAAAATCTTATTTCAAATACAAATCATTATTTCTAACCTTGTCAATGTCTTGACTCTATTTTCTATTCATTTCACAACATATGGTGGTGAATAAGTGTGACTTTTCATGGAAAACACAAAATTGTTTGGGTGATCCCAAACTTTTGAACGGTAGTGTAAATTTATATAAATGCTTATAAAGAAGGGGGTGGGGGGAGGTCATTCAAATATTTGCTCTCTGGGCATTGAGGCCGACCTCTGTAAAAATGCTGCTTTTCTCTAGGAGGCGCAATAGTTCGGTTCATATAACAGTAGGAATCTGAAGGTAGAGGCCTTGTATTAAAATTCAGTCTTCGGCCCCTCCTCTGCTGCAGCCCACCCGGGGGGCATCACAAGGGAAGTTACCCCACTTGTAACAGAACTTCCCTTTGCAGCGGCCCTGATATCGTGTCATCCTCCGCCCGAGCCGTATGAAGATGTCGAGTAGCGAACGTCAAGAGATGGTGCCACCACCTACAGAATACACGACCACGGCAACCCAGGCGGACGGGGGTGATCTCAGCGTTGAAATCCCCGGCCGGGGTTGCCCCTGGAAGCAGCGGGGGGGGGGGGGAGAGAGAATGGACCCCATTCACAAAGCTCCACTCAAGCGGCACCTCTACACTAATAGAGATTGACATGAAGGAAGGCGACAAGTTGTTTTCACATACACTGGGCCTCCGTCCCCTTCTCTGAAGGGTGTGGAGCAGACAGACTGGATCTGATGCGCCTGTTTTTCCTAAATACCGGATGCAGCGTGGCCGGCGCTCCGCTACTCGCCGTTACTGCCGTGATTAACTGGAGGGATGTTTCCAGTAGCTGAGTGATTGACAGGCATCCTGGGAGAGACGTGAAGAGGGGGGCAACTAATAATGCTGTTTTTTTACTTGTTGAAAATGGGGTGCGAGGGATCGTAGACAAGCTGCAGGAGGTTCCTGCTTCCTGAATCCCGAATCCCTCTGGAAGACTGCAGGAAACACGGAGCGAGGCAGCTATTTCCCAGACGTGTCTCGCATCGTGAATATTGTCATTAAAGGCCACGAACACATTCAAAGATATTTGCAGTATCAGTATTTCCTCTGGGTCTACTCAGCAGCAGTATAGAGCTGGAGTGGGTAAAGCGATATGTACGAGTACCGCCGTCCATATTATAATAACAGCAGAGAAAGAAGGGGCCTCTTCTTAAACTGGGACTGAACCAAGCACGGGCTGAAAATATAGGCTGCCGTGGAACTGAAATCCGATCATATGCACAACGCCGCCCAGTGGTTAGCGCTGTCGCCTCACAGCAGGAAGGGTCCTGGGTTTGAACCCCGGGGTTGTCCAACCTTGGGGGTCATCCCAGGTCGTCCGCTGTGTGGCGTTTGCACGTTCGCCCCGTGTCGGCGCTGGCTTTTCTCGGGGTGCTCCGGTTTCACCCACCGTCAAAAAGACACGCATCCATCCATGATCCAAACCGCTTATCCTGCTCTCAGGGCCGCGGGGATGCTGGAGCCCGTCCCAGCAGTCATTGGGCGGCGGGCGGGGAGACACCCTGGACAGGCCGCCAGGCCGTCACGGGGTCCACACACACACACACACACCTAGAGAGAATTTAGTACGGCCGATCCACCGGACCTACATGTCTTCGGACTGTGGGAGGAAACCGGAGCCCCCGGAGGAAACCCACACAGACACGGGGAGAACATGCAAACTCCACACAGAGGACGACCCCCAAGGTTGGACCACCCCGGGGCTCGACCCCAGGACCCTCTTGCTGTGAGGCGACTGCTCTAACCACTAGCGCTAATACTCCTGTCTGTGCCCCTGAGCAAGGCAATGGGAAAAGGACTGGAGTTGGTCCTGGAGCGCTGGACAGTGGCAGGATGGGTTAAATGCAGAGAAATAATTGCCCCATGGGGGTTAATAAAGGAGCAAAACCAACTGCAAATTCTCCATGAAGCAGATCCTGTTGGGGGCCTTTTCATGTAAACAGGTCACGACCGACTTGAACATGGCAGCATTTTCCACAGTGCACCAGCTCGGCCTATCGCTCTGTCCTCCCAGTCGGTGGCGCAGTCAGCAGCCCGAGGCCCGTTTGTCCCGAAGCAGTCTGCACCAGACAAACAACCCACTTCACAGGCAAGACCGACACAATCGGCTTTATTCGAACACGCCTCGGCTTTTTGCCCGGCCAAGTTCAACGCCGCACGCCAAAACGCACACACGCAACAGGCAAAGGACGATAAAGCAGTACTAAATGGGCGGAGCCTGCAGCGGGACGTCCACTTAATTGAATGGAATTCAGAAAGCAGAGGAAATTACAGAGGCAGTCTATTCAAATTCAGGGCCACTTGTAATTATCTTTCCCTTGACTCGTGAACATGTCCCCCCTGCTGTGCTTTGCCGCGCTCCCGCTTCCTCCCTCGGCCTTCGGCGAACGGATTGAAGCGCAGTCCCCGAGGATGAGAGACGGACGTCCCCACAAGCCGCCCTGGACATCGCTCCTGCGTGCAAGCCGGGACTCCCACACAGCCTCGAAACCCTGCGAATTTACAGACTGGTTTTCCCAGTGGTGAGAAATGCCTGCAAGATGGTAAAACTGATCAGATACCCCGCCGGCGTGTCGGGGCAGACTGTAGGGGTTGTGTTCAGCCTGCAGCTAAGCTACGCGGTCCGTAGAGGCCGTTGAGACTGGGTAACGTGACATATTGTGAGCAACGGCTGTCATCTGTACATGCAAGTGAAAAGCCTTGGAAAATTGCTTCCTAAAAGCAGCAGGAAGCCTCCCGAGCCATCCTCGCCGACTGGAGTCCACAGGAAGTCCTTGGCAAGAGGAAACGTGTCGCCTATGAATAAGATCGTCTCCCCGCGGTCCCAGGACGCGTCTCTTCTTCGCTGCTGAGGTGTTTTGTCAAAACTGGTTGAGTGACGACTGAGGCACCGTGCGTGAGGCATGAACAAGCGGATGAGCAAACGGCGGGTGTAGCGTCTCCCCCCACCCCCCACCCTTTCTATGGAGGCCCATTTCTGCCAGTAAAAAGGTTTTTCACTGACGGAAACGGGCTTCCATATTTTTCTCCCCAATTGTATCCGGCCGATTACCCCACTCCTCCGAGCCGGCCCGGTCACTGCTCCACCCCCTCTGCCGATCCGGGCAGGGCTGCAGACTACCCCCAGGTAGCAAAATGGCTGTTGCCTGGACCCGTCCCACACCCGACGCTTCACCCGGGCCACATACCACGTGGAATGATGCCACTTTGGGCGGTCCGCTCCTGTTTGCCGGATCTGGGCAAGAACCAAGCCATAGTGATGTGCCACATATTCGCCCATATTTGTTGTGTGATATTTGGGCCATATTCACCATTTACCACACGGGCCACTTCAGGGTCACATCCAGATCACATGTTGCCCAGAGCACCGCATCTTTGCCAAGAAAGGCCCCCATTTGATTTGACATATTTAATTGCTATTATACCTGTGGGCCACTTCAGGCTCACACCCATTTTGTCAGGCCCAGAAGAAGACCACCAGTGCCGCATCATTGCACATCCGGATGCTATCTGGACCACATGCCTCCTCTGATACATGCGAAGTTGCCAGCCGCTTCTTTTCACCTGACAATGAGGAGTTTCGCCAGGGGGACGTAGCGCATGGGAGGATCACACTATTGCCCCCAGTTCCCCGAACAGATGCCCCGACCAACCACCAGAGAGGGCGCTAGTGCAGCGACCAGGACACATACCCACATCCAGCTTCCCACCTGCAGACACGGCCAATCGTTTCTGTAGGGACGCCCGACCAAACTGGAGGCACCACGGGGATTCGAACCGGCGATCCCTGTGTTGGCAGGCAACGGAATAGACCGCTACGCTACCCGGACGCCCCCAGGTGTAGCGTCTCTCGGGCTAAACAGAGTACGTTCTGTCAACGTGCTTTAGGACGGCGGTGAGACGCACCATCCAGCCAGGCGATGGAGGGCTATCACATGTGCCACACAGATGGACGACTGAACAAACAGATGACCGGAGACCAATCCTTGGTCCTCTATCCACACACCCGTTTCATTTGGGGGGGTGGGGATTAATGTAATCTTTGACAGTGGCAGACCTCTGTGTGGGTGCAGAGAGGACTAATACGCCACATCAGTGGTTCTCAGTCAGGTCCTCAGTTACCACCAGCGCCGCTGGTTGTTCCAGGCGATGATGTGGGGAGGAAATAAGTGGAGCAACAGGTGAAGGCCATAAGCAGCCTGAGGACCAGACCGGGAACCACAAAGGAGAAGAAGAAGAAGATACTGTGCAGGATCTCCCTTGTGTTTTACGTGCTACGCTGGCAGCTGCTTTCTCAGACGCCATGGAAGGGGAGCCTCGCCGCCCGTCAGACCCCACGGTGACCCCACGGCGACCCCACGGTGCTTCGACGGTTGCACCCCGCGCCCGCCTTTGCAAGGTGCAGGAACCCCCAGAGAAGTCCCTGAAGATCACGCTTGAAAAGATGGAAGAGCAGAAACGTTCCAGTTCAAACCGCCTTCTGCAACGTTCTTGTGCAGCATTGGTGTGTGCAGCGCATGTGCGCATTCAAATGCGACACGCACACACACGCACACACACGCACGCACACACACACGCACACACACGCACACACACACACGCACACACCCCTCCCCATGAGAAGCTCTGGAGCAGCGTGACTCACACTGGTGTGAAGAAAGCACAGTGGAGAGGTGGGAGGATGACATCACGGAGCCCTGCAGAACAAGTGCCCTGGTGTTGGATCCTGTTCAAACACCCTCCCCCCCCATCCCCCACCCCCCACCCCCCGGCCTCCTCAGCCACCCCTCCATCACACTGACCGCCCCCGCCACATGCGCACACATTCCCCAGCACCACCCCCCCCCCCCCCAAACTCTCGCCGGCCAGAAATAACCCGGGCTATCCTGAGTAGAGAGCTCAGTTGTTTCGCTTTTCTTCTTCTTTTGTCGCCGAGATGAAACGGCGAGAGGACAGAGAGCCGCACTCACACCGGCTCTGGCAGGCGAGGCTGGAAGACTACTTACTAGCGGGGGGGAGGGGGGGGAGGGGAGGAAGCACCCAGCTGAGACGGCTTGTGACGCTCCACCACGCGGCGTGGGCGCGTGTGTGTGTGTGTGTGTGTGTGTGTGTGTGACCGTCTGTATGTGTACATGCGTGTGTGTGTGTGGGTCTGTGTGTGTACATGCATGTGTGTGGGTCTGTGTGTGTACATGCATGTGTGTGGGTCTGTGTGTGTACATGCATGTGTGTGGGTCTGTGTGTACATGCATGTGTGTGGGTCTGTGTGTGTACATGCATGTGTGGGTGTGTGTGTGTGTGTGTGTAAGTGCATGGATGTACATGCCCTTGTGTGTTTACCCCCTGCAGCTCAGCTGCAGGCGCTGCGATGATAGCGGAGGGGAAAAGGAAGTTTGATTAATCGTCAACATCACCCGCCCCCCCCCACACACACACACACACTACCTTTACCACACACACACACACACACACACACACACACTACCTTTACCCCAAATACACACACACAGCCACTACCTTTACCACAAACACACACAAACACACACACTACCTTTACCACACACACACACACACACACACACACACAACCTTTACCCCAAATACACACACACAGCCACTACCTTTACCACAAACACACACACACACACACACACACCTTTACCCCAAATACACACACACAGCCACTACCTTTACCACACACACACACACACACACACACACACACACACACACACACACACACACACTACCTTTACCCCAAATACAAATACACACACACACACACTACCTTTACCCCAAATACACACACACAGCCACTACCTTTACCACAAACACACACACACACACACACACACACACACACACACACACACACACACACACACACGCAGCCACTACCTTTATCCCAAATACACACACACAACCACTACCTTTACCACAAACACACACACACACACACACACAACCACTACCTTTACCACACACACACACACACACACACACACACACACACAGGAAGGCGATTGCGGGGTACAGACGGACTGACACGTGATGTGTAGGTGGAGGTGATGAATGGCTGCCTCCACTGCTGCCGCGTGTGACGACACGTCACGGCGCGCCGCGCCGCGCCACTCGGCGCGTGACGTCAGAGACAGCAGGCGCGTTCATACTGCAAGACTTTCATGTTGAAATATAAAGGTCCAGGCTCAAGGGGCGTCCACTGCCTACCAACACGGGGATCGCCGGTTCGATTCCCCGTGTTGCCTCCGGCTTGATCGGGCGTCCCTACAGACACAATTGGCCGTGTCTGCGGGTGGGAAGCCGGATGCGGGTATGAGTCCTGGTCGCTGCACTAGCGCCTCCTCTGGTCGGTCAGGGCGCCTGTTTGCGGGGGGGGGGGTAGTGTGATCGTCCCCCTGGTGAAACTCCTCTCTGTCAGGTGAAAAGAAGCGGCTGGCGACTCCACATGTATGGGAGGAGGCATGTGGTAGTCTGCAGCCCTCCCCGGATCGGCAGAGGGGGCGGAGCAGCGACCGGGACGGGGTAATTGGCCGGGTACAATTGGGGAGAAAAGGAGTGGGGGGGGGGGTTCTAGGATCAAGACTAATATGAAGAGCACAGTGTCATAATGGATGTTCACTGACTGGACGGTTCTTTTTAAGCCTTGGTCAAATATCCACTGCTTTCCAGGTTGGAGGGGTGGAGATGTGTCTCGACAGCGTCCCGGAAAGCTGGACCAGTTCATCTGGACGCAGCGTTTAGTGGGAGAAACGCTTCATCGCCCATCCATGTGACGTCATTCAGTGGAGCGCATCCACAGGTGGCAGGAGAAGGAGGAGGAGGGCACAACTGTTTGGTGATCGATTTGCGCCACAGGAAACCTGCCGCCTACACTGGCTGCTGCGGGACGGGTGACCCGGACGGAGACGCAGCGATGGGGATGCGCCGATCGATCGCGCAGCCAAGCGCAGGGGTTCAGGTCTCGGAGCAGGTATTTGAGGATCCCCGTGTGTTTATATACCGGGATCAGGGACATTTGTCCTTTCGTTTCATGCTCCCGCGCACATGAAATTAGACGACATATCGTTCCCCCAGCCCACAGCAGGCAGCATCCGGATGTGGGCCACTTCAGGCAAGTGATGCGGCACTGGTGGTCTTCTTCTGGCCCTGACAAAACGGATGTGAGCCTGAAGTGGCCCACGTGTGTAATAGCAAATATGGCCCAAATATGCCGAATCAGATGTGGGCCTCTTTTGGCAAAGATGCGGTGCTCTGGGCAACATGTGATCTGGATGTGACCCTGAAGTGGCCCGTGTGGTAAATGGTGAATATGGCCCAAATATCACACAACACATATGGGCCACCTTTGGCAAATATGTGGCACATGCGGCATTGCTATGGCTCGGTTCTGGCCCAGATCTGGCAAACAGGAGCGGACCACCCAAGTGCCATCATTCCATGTGATATGTGGGCCGGATGAGAGTGTCGGGTGTGGGACGGGTCGGGTCCGGGGCCACAGCAATTTTGCTGCAACACAAAGAGAAAAACACATATCCAAACTACAAGAACACACATATCCAACATTCATTCATTCATTCTTATTATTATTATTCATTCTCCAAACCGCTCATCCTGCTCTCAGGGATGCTGGTCTGGAGCCGATCAACATGTCACTGCCCAAGAGAACGATCACCAGGATGACTGTCGGAACCGCCGGTCTGCATGGGCTAGCAGTTAGCTTAGCCTGCGCCGCTTCCGCGTCCTGTCAGACCGCCCGCGGTGTTTCCTCCCCGGGCGCGGCTCCAGGCAGGGCCGTGGTCCTTGGGCCCACCGGACGCAACAGACCAGGCTCCCCCAGCCAGACACCTTCGACACGTATCGTGAATCCGTGCCGCCATCTTCCCACACCGGAAGCGGAATACATACGTTTATCTGTTTTTTTCTTCTGCTTCTTCTTCTTCGGTAGAGGCTAGTTCCCATCGATGCAGAGCACGGAAATGGAGTAGAGAACGGTCAACTGAGCATGCGCGAAATGCCTCAAACACGCCCCGCGTAGCATCCAGGCGCTAGGATTCTAGGAAGACCCGCCCCTACTCTGCGTCTGATTAGCTAACTTTAACCCTAACCCCGCCCCTAACCCTCACCTACCCAAACAACGGAGGCGACGAGTACTTGCGCATGCTCAGTTGACCGTTCTCTGCATCGATGGGAACCAGCCTCTACCCTACTTCTTCTTCTTCTTCCTCTACTTTGGGTGTTTATTCTTGGTTGTCAAACAACGAATTGGCGCATTACCGCCACCTGGCAGGCTGTAACGCGTTACACCTGTGTTCCGTGAAACGCAGCATGCCTGCCTGCCTGTTTTCTACATGCGCATGTACAGTTAATCCCACACGCTTCACAGGAAGCTGTCAGGGAGCTGCAGGAAGTGTGGCCTTGAGTGCTTTTATAGGGGTGGTATGTTATGGAGGGCGATGACGACATTGACCTTTGCTTACAGGCGCTACCCATACTCCTCCATCACACCACTTCTGCACAGTGTCTGCAACAAAGCTTGTGAGTTTCTGTGTTTTCAGCGTGTCACTCGGCGGTGCAGGCACTGAGCCGCCATATCTGTCAATCTAACGCCACAGCGACCACTTCACATGAATATTCATCGCACTCTAATGGCACCAGCAGGAGCTTAATGGCTTCACTCTCTAAAACAACTCACACTAAGCGATGCACATCAGCGTTACAGCCTCTTGTAATGTGAAGCAAGAAAATGCCATGGTTGATGGTGAGTCAACTTAAAGTCAAGTTTAAGCTAGTTTATCTCTAAGAATTTGCATCTGCAGGGACTGCAGATGCAAATTAGCTGCCGGCTAACTCTGGTGCAAGTGTAAAATTGTGCGTTGTCCTTGTTAAATAAACAATAAACTAAACTAAACTAAGAAAACAATAGTTCCTGTCAGCTTCCTGATTGGAATATAGTGCCTCGCTGCTGAATGCTCTGCTCTGGACCGATGCGCATGACAGGGAAAGAAAACATTGGCACGCGCCTCTAGTTTCTTCTTCTCGGCATGCCTCAGTGGTGCTGTGCAGGGGAACGTGTCAGTAGTGAAGATCTGCCACCTAGTGGTGAAAATAGACACAGCCCAAAATGTTGCAATGTTTTGCAAATCTGTCAAAGGCCTTTCTGCCATTGCCAAAAAAGGACAATTAAACAAGCCTTGTGCAAAAAGCAACCATGTTTCATGTTCCCAACTGCCCCCCCCATCTGCTCCCTTTTTACTCCTATTTTTTTCCCCCCTCGGGCGCCTTTGTACCCCAGCCGTCTTGGTAAGTCAAAACAAACACATATGGGTCTTAGAAACGTAATCTACATACCCTGCAAATGTGTAGAACAACTTGTTCATCCGCAGCAGTGACTTTCTGCTCTTGGCTTGAGTGAAAATAAAAATACATGTGGTGAAAGAGGGGGCAGGGGCGTCTCCAGAACGTCCAGACACACTTAAATGGGGGGGGGCAGGTTGACTCACAGACCCCAAGGGGGGGGGGCTGGTGATCAATGCATACCATAGCACATTTCATATATATATATATATATATATATATATATATATATATATATATATATATATATATTAGAGTTCAGAGAGTAATATATGAAACCCTTAACCATAGCCTAACCCTAACCTTAAGCCCCCTGGGTAATAATAAAATTAACATTACATTAACAGTTAAATTATTTATTCAGTATAGTTCCAACGTACATAAATAACAATTTTATATATCCACAGATGATACGTTACCAAAAAATATCAAATTCATAAGTATCGTCACCACCTACTTCTTCCTCTGCTTATCCTAATATATTTCCAGTGGGCAGTCCTCCACAGTCAGCAACACACACTGTGGCATGTCTTGCTTGGACTGTTAACTGAAGACCAGCAGTAAGGTTGTGTTAACTTCTTCTTCTGACAGATAGCAAACTTTGTCTGGTTTGTCACTGGAGGAAGCACCTTTGGCTTCAATTCATTCTAGGTCCTTTCTCACTGGGAGACGTGTGCTTCTTTTATGAATACTGACAAGCTAATTTTCTATCTTGTTCCTATCTTATCCCTATTTCTATCTTATTGGCAACCAGAGGTGCCCAATCAGATTGCAGTGGGGGCCCGGGCCCCCACCTGAGTGTGGGTCAAGGCTTTTCTCAGCTGTTCATTCCCTTGCAGCTTGCCTGGCCTAGGATCTTAATTAAATCAGGCGGGTGGGGCCTGGACTGTAGAGTCGTCTGTTTGTTGTCATTCATATTCAATTAAAGCACTGCACATCACTGCCACAACAACTGGTTTGCTTAATTATGGCTATTTGCAGTTCATTTGAATATTTACTTTTGGTACTTAAGTATATTTTAAATCGGATACTTTTGTACTTTTAGTCGAGTGGTGTTTGAATGGGGGAGTTTCTACTTTTACTGGAGTCATTTTTTGGATTAGGTATCTATACTTTTACTTGAGTATAGCCTCTGAGTACTTTTACCATCCCCGCTGGCCTATTGCTACATAAAAGCAAGGTTGATTAAGTGTATTTAGCGCATTTTGTCATATACACAGTACTGTTCACGTGCATGGTAGTACAGATCTGCTCTTAGTCGCTTGTTATGCTTTCCTGGGAAAACTGCAAGTACACCGGATACCATTCCACTTGAACATATTTGTGGAATACTGAAATTTGTACTATAAATGTGGAGCGATGTCTTCAGTCTCCTGTCCGTAGCGTCTTTTATGATGTGCTTAAAGTCCCACTATCCCTTCAACACGTCTCACTGGGGTCTTTCGAACCCTGCAAGTTTCAGTCAATTTTGCATGCGTGCAAAATAAATTTGCATATTAATTCCCTTATATGTCTTATAGGTGGCGAGCAAAGCGGGCTGGGTGTTGCTCTCTGCCCCCGTAAGACGCCTCTGGAGAGTTTTCTGAGTTTCAACACAAGCAAGGAGACACGGCGGCACAGCCAAGTCATTTGACTGCAAGTATTTTAATCATAAACGTTTGACATCGCCTTTGAAGGGTTAGCGTTTTGCTTTTTACATGTTGCACATGATATATTTTCACAATACGATTCAAGTAGTCTAAAAGAAACAAAAAAACAAAACAAAAGTTAGTTGATTAAACAACACGGATACATTGTTTGTCTCGAGCTCAGTCCAGAGAGAACGTCATTCAGCTCAACATACCGACTTTTCACTCGCGTACTAAATGTTTGCTTTGAATCAAACTGATACCTCTCCAGCAGGCAACTCTGGTTGTATGCTAAAATTTGTGTCACGGTCAATTGATCATTAACTTCACTGAAGTTGCAATAGAGTACAGAAATGAGGATTGAGATCGCATGCAAATCTCTCATTTATCCCTTGTTGAATTTAAAAAACAAAAACGTGATGGCATCTTTTCTGCAAGTAACGGCAAAAGAAAACCACTCGGAAGAATGAAAATACATTATTGTCACAGAAGGAACATTTCAGGCCATCTGCGTCCTTCGGGACAAGGGTTTATACAGCCCTCTTGACAGCGACGCGGGTTTCTACTCCAAAACAGAAAATTGTTGCATGGACGTACAACATCACGGGCAATCCTCAGTTGTAAACATTTAGTATTTTGACTGTAGACTGAAAATAAATATGTCGTCTCCTGCTACTGAGCAGTGGAAACACTTTGCTCTTGACGCGTGTCTCCCATATATCTGTTGAGGTTACACTGGCAAACTGTCAAAATGCCCACATATTTCTGCGTGGACAAATGTGAACTTCCGAGCAACATCACAACTGCCTGTGAGGGGAAGAAACTATGGAAAAATAATGGTTGCATATGTTTCAGATCATGTCCTCTTAAACAACACATAGGCATTGGAAGTGCAGTCAACTCCAGTCAGTAAAACAGTGTAAGGGCATCACTGAGCAGCTCTCCAGCATGCCTGCTTTTTCTGCAATGCATCTACTGCCCTCTAGTGGCAGATTCTGAGATCACAGCTAATGCAACATACTTGCCTGTGTTGCCAACCTTTGAGGGGAGAACAAACGATGAAGTTGCATATGTTTCAGATCCTGTCCTCTTAAACAATACATAGTCATTGTAAGTGCAGCCAATCCGGTCAGTAAAGCAGCGTACAGGCATCACCGAACTGCGCTCCAGCACGCCTGCTTTTTCTGCGATGCATCTACTGCGCCCCTAGTGGCAGATTCTGAGATCACACCTAACGCGTACAACGGTTACCAGTAACTACAAAACTGAAATAAATCAACCAAACGAGTGGATGAAGACCAGGCCAGTCACCTTGGAAGCTTGCAAGGCATGTACTGAAAAAAACCCAACATTGAAATATAACACTAAGAAACATTTGCCAATCAGCAGTGGACAATCCCAAATCAAACCCCATCATCTACATAATGACTATAGTACAAATGGCAGCAAACAGTAAAAGCTGCTGTTCCTTCTGAGCCCCGGCTGAGGTCTAACTATAACCATAGCTCTCTTGTAATTAGGCTGCAGCCTTGTTTTCCAGTCTTTTTACAAATGCCAACTGGTAGCCTCCTCCGGGTAGGGATCAGATTTGTCCATACAAAAGACTAGTTGAATTAACCAGAGGTCAGTGTCTTTTTGTTAATGAACATTTTGTGCCATTGAAACTTGACAATTTGAATTTTAAGATGGTCAATTTCAAGATGGTAAATTTTCTTCACTAGGCACTTGGCATGTTGAGGAAAACATAATCTTTCTTCGCTTCTCGGGGAATTCATAATGGGCCTGTTAACATTGGTAGTATTTCTCATTGAAACCAAGGGAGCAGCTTGTAACTGTGCCCCAAAAGTAATGAGAGACAAACGTTTCCCCCAGAATGTGCCAAGAGCATGATTAAGAAAAAAAAAATAGTTAAAAAAAATCTTCATCTCATTGTACCCCTTTAACACCAACAACCCTTTTGCGTGTCGGCCGTTACGCTGTCACCGATGCCCTCCTCCTCCTCCAGGGCGGTGAGGTTCAGCTCATCAGTGACGGAGATCCGGAGAAGATCCAGGTCCTTTTTGTTGGCCGCGAGCACCTGCTCGGCCAATCGTGTGAAAGACTAGGGAGGGACAGATTGCACCCACAGAAGCACAAGGGGGACAAAACGGAGAAACCAAGATGCACGTAGTCAGACGATCACATCATTTCCTTCCAAATGGAAGTCATTAGGTGTGCATGCACAGCCCTGCCGTCTACCACAACCACGCCATTCACTGCTCTGATCTGGTTACAACAATTGGATAACAGATATCATGTGAAGTCCGCCCGGCTGTCCCGCTAGCCAGCTCTCACCTCTGTGATGTTATGGCTGGTGAAGGCACTTGTCTCGAAGAAGTCCATCCCATAAGCCTTGGCCAGCTGAGGGGCACACAGCAAAAGTTCAGCCAACCAAACAAAGCTGTCTTTCAGAACATTTTGAACCTGAAAGTTTAAGTCTGACACCACCCAGCCTCCAAAATCTAACTGGAATCTACACTGGACCGACGGGGGAAAGCTTTCTGATTACCCCGAAACTAGCAAATGCCTCTAACATTGCTACTAATACTGTGTTTTTCCAAGCAAAATCCAACCCAAACAGGAACACTAACGTCCACCACATCATTAAACACAGTCCTAGTCCACCCATTTACTGAGCTGGTGAATTAAAGGTGGACTGTGTAGGATTTGTACCATGTTTTTGAAGAAAACAATTTGATGTGGAGATGGACTGCAAAAGGACAGATGTGTTTTATTGGTATTTTGGACAGTAGGAGAGAAGGGCTGAAGCTGTTCCCTCAGCAAACCAACAGTTTTATGCAGACGAAGTGATGAATATGTTTTTTTTTTCCTCCCCCTTTTCTCCCTTATTGTATCTGTCAAATTACCCCACTCTTCTGAGCCGTCCCAGTCGCTGCTCCACCCCCTCTGCTGATCCGGGGAGGGCTGCAGACTACCACACGCCTCCTCCCATACATGTGGAGTCGCCAGCCGCTTCTTTTCACCTGACAGTGAGGAGTTTCACCAGGGGGGCGCAGCGCGTGGGAGGATCACACTACCCCCCGCCCCCCCAGTTACCCCCTCCCTCCCCGAACAGGTGCCCCAACCAACCAGAGGAGGCGCTGGTGCAGCGACCAGGACACATACCCACATCCGGCTTCCCACCCGCAGACATGGCCAAATGTGTCTGCAGGGACGCCCGACCGAGCCGGAGGTAACACGGGGATTCAAACCGGCGATCCCCATGTTGGTAGGCAACGGAATAGACCCCTATGCTACCCGGACACCCCTGAATATGTATTTCTAATAGTGCATACAGGTTTAGAAGACTTATATATGTAAATAGTGGAAAGTTACTACTAGTCTAGTGGTGTGTGTTTGAGTACAGGGAGGACAGAGTATGTAGGGGGGGGAGGGTTCAACAGGGAAGGAATGCTCTAATGAGAAGGCAGGTGGACATCCTCGCACACATATTTCCCCCCTAAAATACTCAGAAAAGGTCTAAAGACATGCTAAAGCAACAGACATCTAACCTTCCATTTCCCAGATGGTTTGTTGTTATTCCCTGTCATCTTCCCAAAGTGTTTTAGGATTTTTGCACAACAAGCTGCTCTCCTCCAGCTGCTGTCCATCCTGCGCCTTATAAATGCTCCAGCTCAACCATACGACCCTGCAGGAGAGCAGCCTACTCTACAGGCTGGCAGAGCAGGAGCCGGTCTTATCATGGACACATAGCAGAGGCCTGAGGCTAGCTTCCTATATAAAGGACAGCTACAGTATAAAGGGATCCCGACGGAAAAGCAACAAGGCCATCCATCCATCCATCCATCCATTATCCAAACCAGATATCCTGCTCTCAGGGTCGCAGGGATGCTGGAGCCTATCCCAGCAGTCATTGGGCGGCTTGCGGGGAGACACCCACATAGACACGGGGAGAATATGGAAACTCCACACAGAGGATGACCCGGGATGACCCCCTCCCCCAAGGTTGGACTACCTCGGGGCTCGAACCCAGAACCTTCTTGCAACTGCGCTAACCACCGTGCCACTGTGCCAATGCCATGTAAACAGAGGCCTTTACTCTGGTTAATGCTAATTGCTTGTCCACTCCAAACATAGACTCGTTGTTGACAACTGCATTTGAAAGGAAGAGAGGGTGTGCACCAATCATGCTGCTGCCTATTTTGTTCTATGGCACAACAACGGTGCAAGAAGGTCCTGGGTTTGAACCCCAGGCTGTCCCAGGTCCTTTCTGTGTGGAGTTTGCATGTTCTCCCCGTGTCTGCGTGGGTTTCCTCCGGGTGTTCCGCTTTCCTCCCACCATCAAAAAGACATGCATGTTAGGGTTAATACTCCTGCCTGTGCCCCTGAGCAAGGCAATGGAAAGAAGAACTGGAGTTGGTCCCCGGGTGCTGCAGCTGCCCACTGCTCCTAGCTACAGTGTGTCTTGGGATAGGTTAAATGCAGGATGAGGATGAATTCCCCCACAGGGATTAATAAGTACATCTCTTATCATAACTGGCTCATCATCATCATCGGCAGTCAATCGGGGTCGAGTATGACTGTCCTCCTTCTGAGTCCCTCTGGGTCCTCAGGTGGGCGTAGAGGCCGATACTGGAGCTACATAATGGGAGGACACCTGAGCGCCCCATGTGGAGTGGTTGATGCGCCTACAGCCACCACACGGTCCTTGGCAGGGGGTGGCCAGAGTCCAATGGCGTGGAGAACCAAGAGGATTGGGGACCACCCTCTGTTGCAGCCTTCATCCACCTTCACTGCCGTTGTGACCTGGAGACATCTTCCACCAGTTTTGCTGTTGAGGTCTTTGTTGGATCATCTGGAACCTCCCCCTTGACTCGTCCGCCTTCGGTGACCCTACCAGGAGCCAAGCTCCGGACGGCATAGCTGCTGGGATCATTGGTACAATGCAAGCTCCTCCGCCACGGCAATGAGGCGATCCAGGAGCAGCAGAAGTGGCTCATATAGTATCTGACCACATCTCGAGTCAGACTTTCACACCGGCCGCTGCTTGCTGATGAGTTGCCACAGTTTATTTACTCTCTGCTCTCTACGTATTTGTAAATCTTATAGAGTACAGCTCTGATGACAACACGTCGCCGGTAGGAAATGGTGACGACACATAGCTGGACGAGTTACCCACCTTGTTACCCTGCTCAGTGGCCACCTGCCTCTTGTCCACCTCATCTGACTTGTTCCCCACGAGGATCTTCTGGACCTTGTCAGGAGCATACTGCATGGACACAGGGAGGTTTATAACAGGGGGATGAGAGGAAGAGGAAGGACAGCAAGGAGGAAGACAGGTCATGAAAGAGCGATACAGAGAGAGAGAGAGAGAGAGAGAGACAGACAGACAGACAGAGGGCAGAGAGAGACAAACAGACAGATAGACAGACAGACAGACAGACAGACAGACAGACAGACAGACAGAGGGGAGAGAGACAGACAGACAGATAGAGGAGGGAGACAGACAGAGACAGACAGAGGAGAGAGAGACAGAGACAGACAGGGGAGAGACAGACAGACAGACAGACAGACAGACAGACAGACAGACAGACAGACAGACAGACAGACAGACAGACAGACAGACAGACAGAGGGGGGAGAGAGAGACAGAGACAGACAGAAGAGTGAGAGCGAGCACAAGGGACAGACAGACAGAGGAGAGAGAGAGAGAGAAAGACAGACAGACAGACAGAGAGGAGAGACAGACAGACAGAGGAGTGAGAGAGGGGGGGAGAGAGAGAGGGGGGAATGGGAGAGGAGATTTTAAATGTCAAGAAAAAGCACAGGGGAGAGAAGACGAGGAACGTCGTGTTGGGGAGAAGAGACAAATTAAGAGCAGGAAGGAAGTGGGCCGAGACAGGCGGAGCACATCCAGACACAGCGACAGGCTAATATAAGAAATCACGTCTAAAACGAACACACTGATGAAAAGGCATCTTCAAGAAAGTGCCTGGAGAATGAGGACAGACGGAGAGGACGCACATGTACACCAATTTCAAAAAGACTGGCGACGGAAAAAAGCCTTCATCACATAAAGGGAACAAAGCTTTATGTTCAGCACTGGCTGAGAGACTTTATGTATTCACATTACAGCATCCTGGACGAGACCGTGTCCTCGCCAGGCATCGCCAGATGTTATTTGTCCACTCTGGGCTCAAATAATACCAGAAAAAAGTAGTTCTGACGACTACGCCGTCTTTATTAGTGAGGAAGTGCCGGGCCATGTCTCGTCTGTTGCTCACCTCGTCCACGTCGCTGGCCCACTTCATGATGTGCTGGAAGGATCGCTCGCTAGTGATGTCGTACACCAGGAAGATCCCCTGAGGACGGGCGACGGGCACATGTCACACATTTAATAGCCCGGTAACCACAAAGGTCCTATTTCATCACTAATAGGTGATACACATGTCGCGTTCTCATCCCAAAATAACAGTTCATTCATATATTACTCTCTGAACTCTACTATATATATGTGTATATGTATATATATATGTGTGTATATATATGTGTGTATATATGTGTATATATGTAGATATATATATGTGTATATATGTGTGTATATATGTATATATATATGTGTGTGTGTGTGTGTGTATATGTGTATATATATGTATATATATGTATATATATATATGTATATATATATATATATATATACACTACCGTTCAAAAGTTTGGGATCACCCAAACAATTTTGTGTTTTCCATGAAAAGTCACACTTATTCACCACCATATGTTGTGAAATGAATAGAAAATAGAGTCAAGACATTGACAAGGTTAGAAATAATGATTTGTATTTGAAATAAGATTTTTTTTACATCAAACTTTGCTTTCGTCAAAGAATCCTCCATTTGCAGCAATTACAGCATTGCAGACCTTTGGCATTCTAGCTGTTAATTTGTTGAGGTAATCTGGAGAAATTGCACCCCACGCTTCCAGAAGCAGCTCCCACAAGTTGGATTGGTTGGATGGGCACTTCTTTGAGCAGATTGAGTTTCTGGAGCATCACATTTGTGGGGTCAATTAAACGCTCAAAATGGCCAGAAAAAGAGAACTTTCATCTGAAACTCGACAGTCTATTCTTGTTCTTAGAAATGAAGGCTATTCCATGTGAGAAATTGCTAAGAAATTGAAGATTTCCTACACCGGTGTGTACTACTCCCTTCAGAGGACAGCACAAACAGGCTCTAACCAGAGTAGAAAAAGAAGTGGGAGGCCGCGTTGCACAACTGAGCAAGAAGATAAGTACATTAGAGTCTCTAGTTTGAGAAACAGACGCCTCACAGGTCCCCAACTGGCATCTTCATTAAATAGTACCTGTTAGAGCCTGTTTGTGCTGTCCTCTGAAGGGAGTAGTACACACCGGTGTAGGAAATCTTCAATTTCTTAGCAATTTCTCGCATGGAATAGCCTTCATTTCTAAGAACAAGAATAGACTGTCGAGTTTCAGATGAAAGTTCTCTTTTTCTGGCCATTTTGAGCGTTTAATTGACCCCACAAATGTGATGCTCCAGAAACTCAATCTGCTCAAAGAAGTGCCCATCCAACCAATCCAACTTGTGGGAGCTGCTTCTGGAAGCGTGGGGTGCAATTTCTCCAGATTACCTCAACAAATTAACAGCTAGAATGCCAAAGGTCTGCAATGCTGTAATTGCTGCAAATGGAGGATTCTTTGACGAAAGCAAAGTTTGATGTAAAAAAAATCTTATTTCAAATACAAATCATTATTTCTAACCTTGTCAATGTCTTGACTCTATTTTCTATTCATTTCACAACATATGGTGGTGAATAAGTGTGACTTTTCATGGAAAACACGAAATTGTTTGGGTGATCCCAAACTTTTGAACGGTAGTGTATATGTATATATATGTATCCATCCACCCATTATCCAACCCCCTTATCCTGCTGTCAGGGTTGCAGGGTGCTGGAGCCTATCCCAGCAGTCATTGGGCGGCAGGCGGGGAGACACCCTGGACAGGCCGCTAGTCCATCACAGGGCCAACACACACACACACACACACACACACACACACACACACACACACACACACACACACACACACACACACACACACACACACCTAGGGACAATTTAGTACGGCCAAGTCACCTGACCTTCATGTCTTTAGACTGTGGGAGGAAACCGGAGCCCCCGGAGGAAACCCACGCAGACACGGGGAGAACATGCCAACTCCACACAGAGGACGACCCGGGACGACCCCCAAGGTTGGACTACCCCGGGGCTCGAACCCGGGGTAGACCTTGTTGCACCATGTGTACAAGTGTGACTTGTACACATGTGCAGTGCATTAAGTGCATTAAGTGCAGTGCAGTGCATTAAGAGGGAGGTGGTGGTGGTGGTGGAGGTGGTGGGGGTGGGGGTGCCAGGAAAACGTGTGAAAACACTGGGATAAATGTTACTGTGACATATCCCCCCCCCACCCCCAAACTGAAGTTGTTGTGCGTCCCGTTGCTGTGGCAGTGATAACATGATGTGATGCAGAGCAGAGCTGAGCCTGCTACCTGTGCTCGTCTGTAGTACTGCTTAGTAATGGTCTGGTACCGCTCCTGGCCTGCAGTGTCCCTGTAGAGGAGGGACACACACGGGGAGATTTATTCAACCCACCTTAGTGTCTTCACGCGGCATCTTCGTCAGTATTGATTATGCCGTTCCATAACTGTGTGATGGGACAATAACCTCTGGGAATGGATGGAAAACATCCCTCCTGTCAAAACAGCTGTTATGGGGGGGGGGGGGGGAGAGAAGTGTTGTGCTGCCGTCTCACCATATCTGTATCCGTACTTTGATGCCATCTATTACGAGAGTCTTCATCTTAAAATCGACTCCTGCCAGAGAGAGAGAGAGAGAGAGAGAGAGAGAGGAGACACATATGAGGAATCCAATATCACCTTCATAGATGACAGCCCACTGATAAATAACCACCGTATCTAATACGCCTCCGGTCCTGCGATAAACAGCCGGGCCCTGGGCCGTGTGCCGTCTGTGGATACCTCGCACCATCGGTACTGACAGGTCGAAGCTTTTCCAAGTGTACCCCATCTCCCCCCCCCCCCCCCATCACTCTGGGTCCTAACAGCACGACGAAGCCGTGTCATCCCTGTTTTATCAGCACTTGTAGGAGACGGTGCTGCTGGGCTTACCCCAGATCATGTAGTCCACCCCACCACACTGATCACACGGGGAGATGGAGTGAGGGTGAGAAGATAGCCAAGTTCTACACAACACCGCAGAGGATTAAAGGAGGGAGGAGGAGAAGAGCCGGCATGAGCAGGGTGAGATGCGGGGGCAAGACACTGGTCATGCTTCGATTAGCTCTCGGTTTATTTTGGGCCACATTACAGCCCGGGTGTGACGCTGTTCCCGGGCAGGAAACCTCGGACTTCCGTGTTCCTGTCTCTGGTCAGTATTGTGTTATCGCTTCTCTCTTTTGCATAAATTGTCTGCTCAGAACCACGTGGCGGCGAGGTGGATGAAAAGCAAAACACAAAGGCAACTTTTGACCATCCTAATCCCACGGAAATCAATAGGCGGTTCGATCCAATCAACCCGGCCCCTAACGAGTCCATGAGACACGGCGCTGGAACACTCGGCAGCAGGGTCGCAATCGATCTGCAGTCCTTTGCAAGAGGATTTAAACACAGCGAAGACCCGTTGTTGTCGCTCTTTTTTTCTACACTCGTGCTTTGATTCAGTGAGCATGGCTCCTTAAGACCGAACATGAGGAAGCAGCTGACAGATGTCCTCCGGGGCTTGGCTGGCCGATTGGGGGCGTTACAGTGTTGTAGTACTCGAGTCCAGGACTCAGACTCGAGTCCGACTCGAGTCCTGATTTTCAGGACTCATGACTCGACTTGGACTTGAGCACTGATGACGTAGACTTGGGACTTGGACTCGAGCATTGACTGCATTTGGACTTGGAGATGAGGACTTGGACTTGTTAATTGATAAAGACTGTTTTTTTGTTTTTGTTAGTTTTTTGTAATAGGCCCTAATAATTTGGCATAAGATATTGATAGCTACTGATGACTCGGACTCAGGTAATGGGGACTTGACTCGGACTCGACTCAGACTCGTCTTTGGGGACTCGGACTCGAACACTGGTGACTCGAGACTCGACCTCGAGGTTTAGTGACTCGACTACAACACTGGGGTGTTATGGTGCTGGCTTGGTTGGCGACAGGTTCACCCAGTGTTCAACAGTGCCAGACCCCATTTACACAGTGAAGCAACCAGGCTGATCCAGCTTTGACTAGGCAGCCTGCAGATAGATGGCAAGTAGAGAGTCCAGGATAACACTCACTGGCTTCTCTTGCCCGGGGGCTCCATGAGAGCAAAGAGGCAGATGAAAAACAGGCCTATTTCTCTCCTTCTGTGCTCGCTCCTTCCCATATGTCAAGAACTAGGTTAGTAAGCATGGCACTTTGTAGAGATAACAGGGACATTTCATCCATCCAGACTGCAGGGCTCTGAATATAAAAGGGTAGCGCAATGAAGGACTGGGATCATAAAAGGGGCCCTGGCATTAGCGACATACACTGGCCTTATTTCCAAACCCAACAGGGTTGCTATCTCAGTTCCCTATTGTACAGCCTGTTTACACACCAGTGCGTTACCAAATATGACAACACCAACGACATCATCAAATATGCAGATGACACCAGAGTGTTTGGACTAGTAAGTGACAGTGATGAGAGGGCCTACAGGAGGCAAGTGGAAGATTACAACCTCTCTCTAAATGTCAGCAGGACAAAAGAAATCATTGTTGACTTTAGAAAGGTCAGAGGAAATCACATTCCTGTTTCCATCAATGGGTCATCTGTTGAAATTGTGGACGGCTTTAGATTTCGCAGTTTACACATCACAGACGCCCTCACATGGCCTCTCAACACCAGTTGCATCCTGAAGAAGGCACAGCAGAGACTGTATTTTCAGAGGTGTCTCAAGAGTTTTGGCATGAGTACCAAAACTCTTATGAACTTTTATCTCTGTACCATCGACAGTATCTTGACAGGCTGTGGTTCGTCAGCCTGACTGCTCAGGACTGAAGACCGCTGCAAAGGACTGTACAGACAGCAGCAAAAATCACGGCATGTTCTGTTCTCGCCCCTTCCATCTAAAAACTGTTACTGGAGCATCAAATCACACACCACCCATCTCAGTAACAGTTTCTTCCCACAGGCAGTCAGGCTGCTGAACAGCTGACGCACCCATATTGACCTTACATTGTTGTGTTACCCTGTACTTTTCTATATTGTGTATACAATATATGAAATCATGTGTACAACGTCTGTGTAGGTGTGGAGCAGGTAGGGTGTGTCCTTGTGTTAAGGCAGAGACAGCCAGAGCAGAACTTCATGGTATTCTAATACACATAACAATAAAGTGGAGCTTGAGCAACACCAATGCATTTTGCTGACTTAAAAAGTTGTATGTAGGGGTGTCCGGGTAGTGCAGTGGCCTACTCTGTTGCCTACCAACACGGGGATTGCCGGTCCGAATCCAGCTCGGTCGGGCAGCCCTACAGACACAATTGGCCGTGTCTGCAGGTGGGAAGCCGGATGTGGGTATGTGTCCTGGTCGCTGCACTAGCGCCTCCTCTGATCGGTCGGGGCGCCTGTTTGGGGGGAGGGGGAGCTGGGGGGAATAGCGTGATCCTCCCACGTGCTACGTCCCCCTGGTGAAACTCCTCGCTGTCAGGTGAAAAGAAGCGGCTGGCGACTCCACATGTATGGGAGGAGGCATGTGGTAGTCTGCAGCCCTCCCTGGATCGACAGAGGGGGTGGAGCAGCAACCGGGATGGCTCGGAAGAGTGGGGTAATTGGCCGGTTACAACTGGGGAGAAAAAGGGGGGGGGGAGTTGTATGTAAAAGTTGTATGCCACACAGACTGGATGGAATACAGAAATTTGGTACATGGCACCCACTGTATAATAAATGTGTTTTATGCCGACAACAATGAGCCCAATCTCAGACAGGCGGGATGTTAAACGGGCTACGACATGACACGCTCCGCTAGCCAATCGAAGACACATGTAGCTTAGATACGCAGGAGACATTCAGCCACAGCTCACGATAAAACATCAGCTTCGGTAGAGTACGAGAGGAGCACAGAGGGTCCATGCAAAGCTGCAAAATTTCCCTTTTTATACATCAATGCAACCATCCATTCTGAGTGGCCCAGGTGCTCCGTGACTGGGCCCTCCTTGCCAAATGGCCAGTCTGCCAGCTAGCTGTGACAGTCAGTGAGTTTTACAGCTGCAGCATGAGCGACCATAGCTTTATGGTACGATCATAACCACAGACGGAGGGTTCGTATTAGTTATACCTTTCCCTGTTGCTTCATACCCATGAGAAAGTCTTTCATATAATCAAACAGGCCTATGTGATTAATAACATGTGGGGGGGATTTTGCAGTATTGGCTACCATATACGAATATCACCACATTACACTGAATCAATCATCTTAACCTGACTCAAGACTCTGACATTTGCAGGTTTTAGTAGGAACTGTTCGCCTGCTGCACCCTGACACGAGAGGAAACCTGCTCACAAGTGAAATGTGACAGTAGAGACGAGCACAACGTGCTGCAGGGACAGGAACTCATACCTGACATGGCAGTGTTGCACAATCATCGCGGCGCAAACACCACGTCAAGACTAATGGACATGCCCAAAAAGTGACTCGTCTAATTAGCATAACCGCTCCATGGCAGACACGTGCCAGGGTGTGAGGTAGGTAATGGGTGACCGGCTCTCTAACGAATTAAATGGATGCTGTGATGCTGGGGAGAAGTGACCTGGGAGCACACCTGTCAGCCAAAGCTATCATTGTTAGCCAAATATAGCCCACGTTGGCGACAGATGTTGCTTTGGGGGGCGCGTCAGGACGATGGGTGGGCTTGTACTACGAACTTGTCATTAAAGTCTGTGTTCTTAACAAACAGCCTGAAGGGACCGATGCAGGACCTGCTATCCATCCATCCATGATCCAGACCGCTTATCCTGCTCTCGGGGATGCTGGAGCCTATCCCAGCAGACACTGGGCAGCAGGCGAGGAGACACCCTGGACAGGCTGCCAGGCCATCACAGCCCCCCCCCCCCACCCCCACCCACACACACACTTTCACACCTAGGGACAGTGTAGTGCCCCCCCCCCCCAAGGACCTTTTTGCTGTGAGGCAACTACGCTAACCACTGCGCCACCGTGCCGCCATGACCTGCTAATGTGAAGGGTAATTACAAGCCGAAACTAGTTTTCAAATAATCCACTTCTACTACTTTCGGCTGCTCCCGTTAGGGGTCTCCGCGGCGGATCATCCGTTTCCATTTCTTCCAGTCTGCTGCATCTTCCTCTTATCATCTTCAAATAATACTCCCTCAAATATTTCACACCTCATCTGGTGAGAAATGTCAGGTCATAGATTCTCGTCATTATTAGCTTAGACAATTGTGTATCTCGATGTGAGAATATTCCAACTTTATCCCGCGACATAAAACCACGGAAAGGGGATAAACACTGACAGCATTCCTCAGCCCTGGCTTAAGTCTGGCAGCCGAACACCATGAAGACACAGAACTGACTGTCCACATAACTGCTCTTATAAAAGCTAAGTGTCTGCTCTTATTACCCGTGTCCGGCACAAGGGCACCTCCTTAAGGCTAACGAGCCCCGTAAACCGAGGCGTGACGAGGCCCTGACAGACCCCATGATAAGACCATAAACAGATCAGCGTCATGATGAAGGGTCTCGGCCATCCTTCACAGCCAGCCTGACAGCCAGCAGCTCTGAGCAGAACAGAGAGCCACTTTATTTTTGTCGTTGCGCAGTTAAAATGAACGTGTTCTCCTATTGCGTAGGAGCAGTGGGCCGCTGCGGCACCCACTCCCGTTCTTCTTGCCGTTGCCTTGCTCAAGGGCACAGGCAGGAGTATTAACCCTAACACGCGTGTCGTTTTGACGGTGGGAGGAAACCGGAGCACCCGGAGGAAACCCACGCAGACAACATGCAAACCCCACACAGAAAGGACCTGGGACGGCCTGGGGGTTCGAACCCAGGACCTTCCTTGCTGTGAGGCAACGGCGCTGACCACCGGGCCACCGTGCCGCCCAACAGCTAAGAGACTGGCCGGCTGATGGAGCAGGACTAAAGTCAGCACGCTTACTAAATCATCTCCACAGCTGCCACGACACATGTCTGTGTGAATAAGGGAGGGTATAGTTAACAGGTTATCACTTCCAGGGAAATAAGAAAAGAGAGAATGAATGCCTTCCCTATGGCTTTGGACAGTTAAAATAATGTTTTTGTACACGAATAGCACTCCAATTCCAACACAGGGGCTCAGAGAAAGATTGCTGTTAACTTACTTTGTAGACTGGGAGGCCGACTGTTTGCACAGACTGTTGTCTGCATGCACCAATATGCCTCATCGCCCTGCACAAATGTCGGTCTGCCCCATGCTAACCATGCTGTTTGCATCTTAGAAAAGAGTACCGACCACAGAATTAAATTTTTTTTTTTAAAATCACCTTGCAGTTTCTTGGTATACACAACTCTAGCCTAATCGCAATTACCTCGGACACAAAAAGTGACATGATTTGCAGTTCAAACTCATTTTGCTCGTCTTGCTGACGCCGAGGAGAGCGAAGGGCTATCGATCCTTTTCCAGGTCTGCCGTGGAAAATGTCCCCTTAACTTTTACAGTGCCGGTTCCCTCGGTTATCCTTTAAACTTGCAGCAGGAGATGGCACTTGTCTGCCGCAACAGGGCACTCATTAGCTTCGGTGTGTCTAACGTCTATGGGAAAACGTCTGTGCCTCTACTGAGTTGAGCTCCCCTGACGACAGACCCAGGCGGTGACTCAGACAATTAAGACCAACACCTGGCATAGCGGTGTTTAATGTGACCTGATGAATTATTAAGGTAGCCAAGAAGAGACAATTTATATCCGCCCGTTTTCCTGAAGGCTGGAAAATTATTTATTGATTCTCCAGCGGAGCAGGCTGACGGCGGCAGTAACTCTCGAGCTTTCCGTGTCTGCGGGCCTTCCTGGGCTCGGCACTCGCCTCGGCTTATTGTTCAAAAACCATTGCGTGAAATGGAAATGGCTGGGCCGAGCAGCCTGCGGATGTAGTACAAGGGCCCAATTTGTGAAAAGTCAAGCTGTGGCTCAGACCCGTCAAGAGCTCTGCTACTGAATATTCAGCCGAGAACGTTTAAAAGGGAATTTTAAAGAGCGCTGAAAGGGGGGGGGGTCCTCTGAGGCAGTCTGAAATGTGGGGTCCACCCTCCGTCAGAGAGGGACGGGACCACACTGTAACGACAGCGAGCGATTATCTGTTGGGAATCTAAAGGGGCCGCTTTTCAGCCGAGCGCCGTAGGTGCATAATACTGTAGCGAATTCAGGGGGAATCGAACCCGGGGTCGCCCGCAACCACGGGCGACTGCGCTAACCAGTCAACTGAAGGGTCCGACCCGTTAGCCAAGGGCTGGCGAGTCTATACATGCGTGGCGGTTGCAATACTATAGCACAGCTATCTGAGTATGTATGTGAAGGTAAATCAATATTGCCAGCGGTCTGAAAAACAACCAAGGGTTTAATTTGAAGGACGGTGCCTCAGAACAGAGAAAGGCATGCAGCAGGACAGATGCGAGACTCCTGTAACGACCTCTATCGTAGCACAATGGGCTCAAACTCTGAGATTCGACTTAACTCCAGCTGTTGACTACAGCAGTTGTTTCACTTCCGTCCATCCATCGTCCAAACCGCTTACCCTGCACTCCGGGTCACGGGGATGCTGCAGCCTATCCCAGCAGTCACTGGGCAGCAGGTGGGGAGACACCCTGGACAGGCCGCCAGGCCATCACAGGGCCCACACATACACATGCACACCTAGGGACAATCTAGTACGGCCGATTCACCTGACCTACATGTCTTTGGACTGTGGGAGGAAACCCACAGACATGGGGAGAACATGCAAACTCCACACAGAGGACGACCCCCTAGGTTGGATTACCCCGGGGCTCGAACCCAGGACCTCCTTGCTGTGAGGCGACCGCACTAACCACCGCGCCGCCCACCAGTTGTTCAACTTCTCCAATACTTTACAGGCATGGTCAGTAACCCAGAGCAACGCTAACGAGGTGACACAAGGTAGCCTCGAACAATTAACCGCACAGTGGTATTCTGGCTCCGTTGGGAGGATGAGGTCGGTGTGCGAATGGACCATCTGAACTCCCATGATTTTACTGTCAGCTCTCCATCCAGCTGTTCCTCCGTGTCTACGATAGCGGGGATTCAAACCTCCTCCCCCCGTCCCGATTTCACAGGCGTCGCTAAGAAATCACGACCGACCAGTTTTCACCCTTCATGCTCCGAATGAAGTGTGTCAGCCGAGACGGAAACACGGCGCATCTTTCCCGCGTGACACGAGGCCGAGTTATCACCGCCGCATGAACGTCCTGCCCGAGGAAGGAAAGGGCTCATCTGTGGCCATGAGTGCGGATAAACGCTCGCAATTAGCTCTGCACGGCTGATTTTGAATGGCTGACCTGTGGACTCTGGCGTCGACAGCACGGGGATCCAATACTGGAGAGCGCGGATGCTGCACTTCCGACACTATGTAAGACGGCCATCTAACGATGCACTACGCCTGTTAATGCACGCACATGTGGCGTTACCCCCCCTCCCCTCCTCAGCCCCCCCCCCCAATTCCAAAAACACTCTGCCACTAGTCAGCGCCGGGGAACTTAAGTGGTGACAGCAGTATAAGCGCTGAGGTGGAGTACTGCACTTCATAGCGTGGTCGCAAACTATTGGATTGTTTTGCATCAAGGCTTTGGCGCCTATCCAGCATCTCTAGCAGCCTACCCAGCAGCTCTAGCAGCCTACCCAGCAGCTCTAGCAGCCTACCCAGCATCTCTAGCAGCCTATCCAGCATCTCTAGCAGCCTACCCAGCATCTCTAGCAGCCTACCCAGCAGCTCTAGCAGCCTATCCAGCAGCTCTAGCAGCCTATCCAGCAGCTCTAGAAGCCTACCCAGCATCTCTAGCAGCCTACCCAGCAGCTCTAGCAGCCTACCCAGCATCTCTAGCAGCCTACCCAGCATCTCTAGCAGCCTACCCAGCAGCTCTAGCAGCCTACCCAGCATCTCTAGCAGCCTACCCAGCATCTCTAGCAGCCTACCCAGCAGCTCTAGCAGCCTACCCAGCATCTCTAGCAGCCTACCCAGCATCTCTAGAAGCCTACCCAGCATCTCTAGCAGCCTACCCAGCAGCTCTAGCAGCCTACCCAGCATCTCTAGCAGCCTACCCAGCAGCTCTAGCAGCCTACCCAGCAGCTCTAGCAGCCTATCCAGCAGCTCTAGAAGCCAACCCAGCATCTCTAGCAGCCTACCCAGCAGCTCTAGCAGCCTACCCAGCAGCTCTAGCAGCCTACCTAGCATCTCTAGCAGCCTATCCAGCAGCTCTAGCAGCCTATCCAGCAGCTCTAGAAGCCAACCCAGCATCTCTAGCAGCCTATCCAGCAGCTCTAGCAGCCTACCCAGCAGCTCTAGCAGCCTACCCAGCATCTCTAGCAGCCTATCCAGCATCTCTAGCAGCCTATCCAGCAGCTCTAGCAGCCTACCCAGCATCTCTAGCAGCCTATCCAGCAGCTCTAGCAGCCTATCCAACATCTCTAGCAGCCTATCCAGGCACGCAGCACCACGACAATTAGCCCCTCGGCTCCGCGCTCCCCTAACCCGGCGACACCTCGCAGGGTTTTACTCTCGCATCAGCACCGACGCGTCGACGTTCCGAGGCGCGAGGCTGGAGGCGTCCCGCGCGAGCTGCGGACAACGCTGATCCCGGGACGTGCTGCTGCGCCGGCGCGCCGCCCTTACCGATGGTGGAGATGTGAGACGGGTGGAATTCGTTGTCGGTGAATCTGCACAACAAGCACGTTTTCCCCACGCCGGAGTCGCCGAGAAGCAGGAGCCGGAAGAGCACATCGTACTGCTTGGCCATGGCTGTCAAGTGGAGATCACCGGAGGAGGAGGAGGAGGAGGAGGAGAAGGAGGAGGAGGAGAAGGAGGAGGACCGCAGGCAGCTAAGTCAGCGACGCACCGCCATGCCCTGCCCGCGCGCAGCCCATGTCTGCCCGGATCCGGATGCAAACCAGGCTCCGCTCGCGCCGCTGCGGCCGGACAGCTCGCTCAGCGCTTCCGTAGATCAGTCACGACGCGTGTGTGTGCGTGTGCGTGTGCGCGTGTGTGTGCGTGAGAGAGAGAGAATAAATAAACAAACGGGCGCGCTTCGTCCCCCGCCAGCCTCCGACAGGGCGCGGTATGAAGGATGCGCTCGGTGGCTTCTGCTTTTCTCCCGGCAACATCAGTGACGGCCGATGGGTGGAGAACCGGCAGCATCGCCCTGCATGGCAAATCAGTACTAGTGGGTTCACCCCCACCTTCAACCCCCTCCCCCCAACACGCCCCAACATAATAATAATCATAATAATAATAAATAATAAATTAATCTTATATATGACAGATAAACATAACACAGACGTACAGGGGTGGATGGGAAGGGGGGGCAGACATACAGGGGTGGATGGGAAGGGGAGGGGCAGACATACAGGGGTGGATGGGAAGGGGGGGCAGACATACAGGGGTGGATGGGAAGGGGAGGGGGACAGACATACAGGGGTGGATGGGAAGGGGGGGCAGATATACAGGGGTGGATGGGAAGGGGAGGCAGATATACAGGGGTGGATGGGAAGGGGGGGCAGACATACAGGGGTGGATGGGAAGGGGAGGGGCAGACATACAGGGGTGGATGGGAAGGGGAGGGGCAGACATACAGGGGTGGATGGGAAGGGGGGGCAGATATACAGGGGTGGATGGGAAGGGGGGGCAGACATACAGGGGTGGATGGGAAGGGGAGGGGGACAGACATACAGGGGTGGATGGGAAGGGGGGGGCAGACATACAGGGGTGGATGGGGTGGATGGGAAGGGGGACAGACATACAGGGGTGGATCTGAAGGGGGGTAGACATACAGGGGTGGATGGGAAGGGGGGTGCAGACATACAGGGGTGGATGGGAAGGGGGGGTGCAGACATACAGGGGTGGATCTGAAGGGGGGTAGACATACAGGGGTGGATGGGAAGGGGGGTGCAGACATACAGGGGTGGATGGGAAGGGGGGGTGCAGACATACAGGGGTGGAAGGGGAAGGGGGGGTACAAGAGGGAGAAGCGGGAGCCACACACCACGCCAGCAGTACTCTCCTACTTGGACAGAAAAACAAACATCATAAATCCCAGATGCAGGTCAAGCGCTCAGTCCCCAGCCTGCCCCAGTCCAGGGGTGTATGAGCGGATGGGGGGGGGGCAGGAGAAGGCAATGGAGAAAAGGTGTGTCTTGAGACGGGACTGGAAGAGCGGGAGGGATCCTGAGTCTCTAATGATTTGGGGGGGGGGGTGAGTTCCAGTGTCTGGGAGCTGCCCTGGAGAAGGCTCCGTCGCCAACGCCGCGGAGGTTGGACCTGGGGGGGGGGGGTAGAGAGAAGGGAGGCCGAGGTGGATCTGAGGAACCCAGAGGGTTGGTAGGGGGGGCTGGGGTGATGTGGTGCCAGGGTTTGGTGAAAGTTAAAAGTCGGGCGGATGCGTTCTGGACCAGTTGGAGTCTCTTGATAGAGCCGGCACTGATGCCACAGAGGAGTGAGTTGCAGTAATCGAGGCGGGAGGAGATGGAGGCATGGATCAGTGTCTCAGCAGCAGGGCGTATGAGAGAGGGTCTTATTTTCACAATGTTGCGAAGGCGGTAGAAGGAGGATTTGACCATTTGGCAGATATGTGGCTCCAGGGAGAGGGTGGGATCAAGGATCACACCAAGGTTGCGAGCCTGGGGGGAAGAGGAGACAGTAGTGCCATCGGTGGTGAGTGCGAGGTTGTTAACTTGGCTGAGAGTGGAGTTTGGATAATGGATGGATAAATATGTAATATATATATATATATATATATATCAATATAAATGTAGGAAAAAAACTTAATACATAGCAGTACAAGCTTCCTTTGTGCGTCACCACTCATCAGCTGCTGATGTGCTTCAACAAAGAAAACACAGTTTACGTTGCCCCGCGTCACGCCCCTAACTTCGGTTGGACAGCAGCCGATCAGATGAGGAAACATTTAAACTATAACAACCAATGGGGTAGGTAGTTACGATGCACAGCAACCAATGGAGGAGTAGAAAACATTACAACCAATGGGTTGAGGGACTGGGGCTGGTTTTGAAAACGCATTTAAAGGACCAGGGCCCTGTTGAAATGGCCTACATGTAGACTATAACAAGGTCATTTATGTGAATCATATAGTGGGGTGGTGTTGGGGCACAGTTGGAAGGACAGGCAGTTAAAATATAAAGAATACGACGTCTAACAAAGACATTTTACTTGTAGTTTACAAAGGAGATATTTTTTCCGGTGTCTATAGCCGGGGGCCAATTCGTTTCTACTGTTCAAGGAGGACATGTCAGGTCTGCAAATAATAAAATACTTTTCTGCCAAGCACAGCTTACATCTTTTACCTCTAACTGAATATGCATTGCTCTCTGCAAGGACTTCCCATGAAACAGAGT